>NW_028301536.1:34850000-35150000 GCF_042242905.1 Orbicella faveolata | reverse complement strand
CAGGAGAAGTCCCATGGTGTTAAATACAATAGCCATCTTCATGGTTAGCTTTTCTCATTTTTCAGCACAATGTAATAGAACATGAATGCAGGCAATTTCAGGCAGAAACTACAAAATTGTCTCACATACATGTGGGATTACTTTGTAATGCAAGTGAGAAATGTTGACCGTGAAAAAGGCTATTGTCCTGGGCAGGTTACTTGCCCTATCGGTGACTTTTACTGTCCCATATGATACAGTCATCTCAAGAGACATCAATGTCGACCAACATTTTGATGTACATGTAGCAAACTGAGTAGCAGGCTTATTTATAGTGCTGTCATCCCTTATGATAAATAATTATAAATAATTTTGATTCCGTAAGTTAGACTGCTCAACATTTAAAGTGTACTCTGACAATGAGACTTGACTCTTCATTTCAGGTACCATAGGATTGGTGTTCTGGTGCTTTTCCTTCATGACATCAATGATATTTTTCTGGAGTTCAGTAAACTCTGCCTTGGTTTCAAATCACGTGGTGGAAAATATCATGTCATACCAGACATCCTCAGTGTTGCAGGAGTTTTGTCTTTTGCATCACTATGGTGAGCCTTGTAGTGACATTAAGTGTATATCCTAATTACTGTTTAGCCCATGATTGAGCTCTGAGAAATTTAATCCAAAGACTTAAAGTAATATATCAAACATGAAAGACCGTATTTGACCACATTTCCAAAACACCGAGAAGAGAGTGGAAAGTAAAACACACATACAGCAGAGTATTTTTGACAAACTTCAAGGTGTTTGGAAACGTAATCAAGTTTGATATACATGTATCTTCTCAGTTGAAACCTAAACTTAAGGAGAAAAGGGAGAAATGAAATCATAAAAATTTTTGCTAATTAAGATCAGATATTCAAAACACTGTCACAGTCATGACTTCCTTTGTGTAAACTTGATGAATTTTTAATGAGTTTCGGAAGTACGGTGTATACTACATCCTGTATACAGTAAAGTTAACACAGAGTAGTTTCTGTGGAAATGTAATTGTTTGAAGACAAGTTGTAGTGGTGGGACGATTTCACTCCATCACTCCTTCACTCCTTCACTTCCTGTTAGACATTTGGAAACCCGGGGGGGGGACTCCCATATGAAAAGGTCAGGGATGCTCATCAGAAAATATGAATTTAACTTCTAAAGAAGACTAATGTGGGCATTACTCAAGCTTCATAAATTAGATCCTAAAAGACCACTTATAATGAAAAAGGTTCGATTACTAGCCACTGTTTGAGAAAGGATCCCACACGCTTGTAGACCCAACTTGCGTACTCGAGAGATCAACAGAAAACAAATGAGAGCATTTGTTTTATATTTATATTTATTTATTTGAATGCACCCTAAAGGATACTTTGACAACTAAGAACGATGACGTTTCTTCATCAACACCCTAAGTGAGACCAGAATCCTTGATTTGTACCTGAGACAACGAGAATCCCCAACCTCTTCATAGAGGAGCAACCCCCCCCCCCCCCCATTTTTTTTCCTCTCAAAAGGTAACAAAGTATGAAGAAAAAATCACTGATATCGCCTGGGAAAAAAGGAAAATGAAAAAAATAGGAATGAAAAGAGAATCAGAATTTTCAATGGTGTGGCTCATAGCCACTTTAATTTTTATTTCAGTCTTATCGTTGATCTAACTAGTAAATCTTATCTTTTTACATCTTGCCTTTTACAGTGCATCTAATTCTACAGATTGTGTTTCAGGTTGTATTGCCGTCTGTACCTCTACCCTATTAAAGTACTCCACTCCACTGGCTGTGATGGTCGGCCATACGCTCCTACAGCTCCATTCTACTTCTTCTTCAATGCCATGCTTTGGATGTTGTTTTTCATGAACCTATGGTGGTTTCAGTTCATTGTGTGGCTCATAATCCGTATAATGGTTGGGAAAAGCCGTGGTGTAGAAGATACCAGGGAGATTCCAAAAGAGTCGGGAAAGAATGGAGCACCTGGAAAAGCTATGAATGGAAACATTGGAAAAAATGGAGAACTGTCTGTTAGCAATGGTGCAAATCATGGTAAGGCTGGGATTCAGTAGTTGCCTGTTTGAAATATCTCACTCCTATAGTTGGGGTATACACCTGCATGTAAACCGCATGTGTGTCTACCTTAATTTGTAGCTCTTGATGGGGTTATAATGTCAAATAATGTCTTGAGCATTTAATGGCATTTTGAGTGAGAGGTTAATTATATACAGTCAAACCTCTATTAAGTGGCCAGTTATCAAAGCCAGAAAATTGTTGTCAGTAAAGTACTGTAAGTAAAACCCCTATTACACCAGCCACCATTATAAAGCAGCCACAGCCACCTTTTGGTCGTCCCAATGAGGGTTTTTCTATTGTCTTTATCCCTATTAAACGGCCACCCAAAATTTAAAAACTTTGTTTTGGAAAAGGTGATGGCAGATAAGAGTCCGAAATAGGAGGTGAGGAGTGATAAAAAAGTTCAAGCATACATTTATCATGATTGTCTTGAAGTGACACCATGTTCACGAAGAAATTAACCTGATGGTGAAAAATATTCAAGGTACACCAACGTTTATTGAGCGGCCAACCCCCATTAAGCAGCCACCTCCCATTTCCCCGAGAGTGGCCGCTTAATAGGGGCTCAACTTTTTCATAGAAGGAATGCACTTGTAGCAAATACAAAACTCCCAGAAAGAAATTTGCCATTTATGCATTACAGGTATAGTATGATGAGCTTCATACTTCAACCATGAATAAGTGACACAATGAATCACAATCTTGAGGATGTAGTGCTTTCAGTACAATTTGAAGCAGGTCTGTCATTAAGTCTTGAGTCACCTGCATCCTTGATCTTCTCACTTGTAACAAACTTGTTACTTTGTGGGTGAGTTGTATCAACAAAAGGCAATTTCACCCTTAACATCAAAGGCCTATCAAGCGAAGTCAGAGCCCTCTGTGACAGGTGTTAGAGGAGTGCTCTTAATGACAGCCATTTAAAGTACAGTGCAGGTGCTGTAGACTGTGATCCTGATGCAGCACCCATCAGAGAGCAACAAGAGAGGCCCATGATCTAACTTTCTTGAGAGGGTTAAGTTTTGAAAACTTCCAAAAATGATAGCTGGCAATTCACAACAGAATACCAGCCTGAGTTCTGGCAGGTGCTGGGTCTTGTTGAAAGCACTGAGAATGATATGTAATTTATATGATATGGAATGTGCCAGTCGTGGATTGAATTCAGACACTGGATGGTTTATGTAGTTTATGTACATGTAGTGAAAGTGTCACCTGAAGTTGCACCGCATTGAACTATGAGAGCAGCATACTCTTTGGAATACCACAAAATTCCCAAGTTAGATGTTGATTGAACATTTAGTTGCACAGAACATGTATTCAGGATTTGTTGAACTCCTTTAATAGGTAGTATAGTGTACAGTCTTCGACTACATGTAGTTACTGGACAGGTGCTGTCCATAGCTTTGATGTATTATATATATTTGTCTGTTTCCTTTTTGCAGTCATACAAAGCAGTAACAGTGCAGAGGACAGCAAGAAAAGAGAAGAAAATGGTGAACATCATTTCAAGAAGGATAGCAAGGAACAATTCCGCCATAGACAGCCACTTACCAAACCAGCCAACCCGTAATCAGTGAGAACGTTTACTCCATATGTAAGTTTCACTGTGATGTTTGTATTTAATTTTAATTGATATATTAAGAGCAGCTTCGCCTAAATATCAACTAGACTTGGAAATAGCGAAAAAATCGGATTTCTTCAAACTCGCCCAGAATGAAGCCCTACGGGCACTAGTTACAAAAATATCGTTTTAAGTTCGATAAATCAAAAATTATTTTTTTCCGCAATTTTTTCATTTCGATGCCCCAAATCGGCCAAAATCCATTGAAAATGAGCGGCATATTCAGAGGCTCGTAAACTCAAAAGCAAAAATCTTCATAACAAACTGATTGCACGTCGTATTTGTACTTCCTTTCTTGTCTATTTAGAGCTAAATAGATCGTGATTTGATTAGAACTTAAATATTTGACGAATTTTTTAAGTTAACGACCCAAGACAGCTTTACAAGAGGTCTACATTTAGCCTATTTTCAAATGCTAAAAAGGCATTCTGGTACACGGCTTTTCCCGAAATGACTAGTTTGGTCTGAAAGAGCATTGTTTCTTCTTTAAATTACTGAAATAAAATTTTTGGGTAAATAAAATCGTGAGCGCTTAGATAGCGAACTAAATGCAGCTCTTCGTCCTGAAAACGTGACCGTTGACCCAAGCGTAACGAAACCAATTACTGCAAGAAAACCCGGAAGAAAAGCAAACGTTCCGTTATTTTGAAACAATTTCTAGTGATATCTCTCCGAAACCATGATTGCAAGAAACTATTTCCAGATATGAAATCTTGCAGGGTCAAAGACGGAGCTAAAGGGCGCATTTTGACACAATAACTTTGTTTGCTGAGAATTGAATTGCAGTCAATTCCAGTGAAATTTGCAAACTTGACGTATGTTAGCCGATACTTACCTGAATATTTATGTTAATAGAAGAGTTGCCTTCTTGGATTAACCTTCAAAAGAGGCTGGACCCAGATTTGGAAACCTCTAAAAGAAGAAATGTTTAATATTCCGTGACCTACCCGATGCTATAGATTCCATGCACATGCCAACCGCATGTTTGTCGTAAAACCAACTGAACTCCACTGACAGTTTCCATGGGCAACCCCAAAATAAACAATCCCCAAAAATGTAAAGTGAAATTGGCTGTCTTCATGAACAGTTAGAAGCTAGAGTCAAGTTCTGTTGCCTTTAAAAAGTGCTTGATTTTATTTGTTTGCGTCGACTTTGTTCACTACTCTCACGTTCGAAAGCCGCGAATCGGTCACGCCAAAACAGTGGAGACCGTGCAGACTGCAGACACTTGTTTGGGCTTTTCATTGTGACTCCTTCTTTTGGGTCTAGTTACAAAATAGTGTTAAATATATCTGAAAGTTTGTCATTTATCCACAGGCTGCACAAGCGCAGTATTTGACTTTTGATTCAATAGACAAACGCGTACAAGACTTTGTATGGGAAACTTACTCAGTCTGCACGGTCTGCAGTGTTTTGGCGTGACCGATACTACGCAGTATTCAAACGTGACAGTAACGACTGAGTGAACAAAGTAGAATCAAGCATTTTTAAAAGGTAATGGAACTTGACTCTAGCTTCTAACTGTTCATGAAGACAGCCAATTTCACTTTACATTTTTGGGGATTGTTTATTTTGGGGTTGCCCATGGAAACTGTCAGTGGAGTTCAGTTGGTTTTACAACAAACATGCGGTTGGCATGTGCATGGAATCTATAGCATCGGGTAGGTCACGGAATATTAAACATTTCTTCTTTTAGAGGTTTCCAAATCTGGGTCCAGCCTCTTTTTAAGGTTAATCCAAGAAGGCGACTCTTCTATTAATATAAATATTGAGGTAAGTATCGGCTAACATACGTCAAGTTTGCAAATTTCACTGGAATTGACTGCAATTCAATTCTCAGCAAACAAAGTTATTGTGTCAAAATGCGCCCTTTAGCTCCGTCTTTGACCCTGCAAGATTTCATATCTGGAAATAGTTTCTTGCAATCATGGTTTCGGAGAGATATCACTAGAAATTGTTTCAAAATAACGGAACGTTTGCTTTTCTTCCGGGTTTTCTTGCAGTAATTGGTTTCGTTACGCTTGGGTCAACGGTCACGTTTTCAGGACGAAGTGCTGCATTTAGTTCGCTATCTCAGCGCTCACGATTTTATTTACCCAAAAATTTTATTTCAGTAATTTAAAGAAGAAACAATGCTCTTTCAGACCAAACTAGTCATTTCGGGAAAAGCCGTGTACCAGAACGCCTTTTTAGCATTTGAAAATAGGCTAAATGTAGACCTCTTGTAAAGCTGTCTTGGGTCGTTAACTTAAAAAATTCGTCAAATATTCAAGTTCTAATCAAATCACGATCTATTTAGCTCTAAATAGACAAGAAAGGAAGTACAAATATGACGTGCAATCAGTTTGTTATGAAGATTTTTGCTTTTGAGTCTACGAGCCTCTGAATATGCCGCTCATTTTCAATGGATTTTGGCCGATTTGGGGCATCGAAACGAAAAAAATGCGGAAAAAAATAATTTTTGATTTATCGAACTTGAAACGATATTTTTGTAACTAGTGCCCGTAGGGCTTCATTCTGGGCGAGTTTGAAGAAATTCGATTTTTTCGCTATTTCCAAGTCTAGTTGATATTTAGGCGAAGCTGCTCTTAATTACCTCCAATTTCATTGGAGAAATCAAAACTCAAATCAAAACTCTGGCAAACATTTGGCAATTTGCTTCCGTCAATCATGCGTTCCTTATATGGTGTTATAGAAATGCCTCTCTTGTTTTCAAAAATATGGCATCCACTGGTTTCTTATTCTTCTTCAAGTTTATGTTGGCAAGTGGTGTATTTACTCGTGTAGGGGTTTAATACCATGAGCGTTATATAGCAAGACTTCTACAGAAATACTTCTGCAATTGATTACGCGGCCTAGATGGGAAAAGCAAGACAAATGGATGGTTGGCGAGAAACGAACTGCATGGTAGAAATATATCATTTATAAATATACTAGACATTTATTAGTCTCTTATCTATTTAACTCTTTATCTGAAATGTCTGAAATGTGTTTTTTTTTTTCCCATCAGTTTAACTCTGGGCTTCATGCAAATCAAGATGTACACAATCAAAGCAACATGTACTCTGTATGTCGCATCAAACAGTAGAAAAGGATTGAAGGCGTGAAGACTCTTTCATTAATTATGCAAATGGTAACAAGTCATTAATAATACTTCTGTCAGTTATGATTTCTTTGAGCTACAATCTACGATTTAGTTTAATTTACATTTTGAAACTCTGAATAAGTGACAGGTGTTAAAGTAGAATATATATGATGAATGACCTATTGTAACTTACACTCAGTATAGATATAATTATATATTTTTTTGACTGATGCATTATAGAATAACAGTCAGACATAATGAAGCTGTCAACTTGCATTTACCGTCAATTATTATATTACTAACAGTTGTATTATATGAAAAAAACTATTTTTGGGAAAAATATTTAATTGTGCCCAGTAGTGGAAGGTAGTGATAATGCACATCATTAATTCAGAACTAAGTCAATCAACGTAAAGCACTGTGCAAAATTGTAACTTTCTGTTCATCTTTCATACTAAGTCCAATAATTATTATTATGCCTAGCTTTTCTGCAATTGGAATGTAAAATGAGAACTTGTGTTTAACCATAATTTAGTGAGAGTTGCTGGTACCTACATGTACTGATAGCTGTAAAAGCTAGACACGTGCGACAAATGTCACCCAAGACAACTGGCTGGAAGAGGCCAAAAGATAAAAACCTCTCCAGTTGAAATAACTCTCGAGTACATTTTCGCTAAATTGTCAGCCCATGAACAGGCTCACATTTAGGGAGTTTACTCATGTTTAGGAGCACATTTTTTGGCCACCAGACTCCTCCCCTCCAGATTGTCTCACTAGCCAACTTACTCTTCTGCATGTGACACAACCTTAAATTTGCATCTGCATGGTTTGGAAACTATTACAGTTGTCAGCACTTGGATGTCACTTTTTGTATTGGTTATTTTACTTGCTTGTTTTCCGTTTACGACTAATACTTTTTGTCATAAAGTAGCATTAAGTAGGCATAGATATGAATTGTACTGTACATAATGTAATTATGTGCTGAAGTAGTATTAAATTTAATTAAATTGTTAATAATTATTATCACTGGGTTAAACCAGGTGCAAAAACCTTTGGCTTATAAGTTACATTATTGTTAAAATTTATTGGTTTTTTTCCATTTGTTTTGCCAAGGTATTGATTATACAGTCAATCATGTTATTTGACAAGGTTAATTACGAAGGCCATGTGAATCATAAATTACTATGCAATAATTCTGCATTGCATCTATCAGTGATTACCAGTATAATAAGAAATGATTTAATGGTATTTCCCATGATGAATATGAATGGAAAATCTTGCCAGGTCTAGGATTAACTACTGTAGGTACCAAGATTTGTTTTTGTTTCTTTGTTTGTTTGTTTGTTTTTTGGTTTTTGGTCTTGTTATTGTTTTTGCTTTTGTTTTTATACCTTGGGAGGACAGAAGTTTAGAATTAGGGAGAAAGAGATAGTGGTAATTCTCATAACTACCAGGGCAGCATCAGTGTGACATTGGTTTACATTTTAGTGTCACTGTCTGCCTATACATTTGAGTGTTAAAGAGTTATACAGTGATTGCTGCATAAGACAATTCTTCACTTGTCTTTCTTTTGTTCATAAGAAACCTGACAATGGCAGTTTCGTAGCTAAGAGGAATACAGGGAGATTAGTGATTACAAATCAAGGAAAACACTGGGGGAGATTAAAAAGGTTCACACATTCAAAGTTTGATTTTGTGATTTTATGATACTACAAATTTATGAATATGTATATTTAATTTGAATGGTTATAAATTGTCGAATTCAAGGGGCATATTTCCTGCTTAGGCGCAATCATAATAATTAAGAAATAACTGTGGAAGAGAAGGTCAAACATATGCATGTTTTTTTAGATAATGTAAGCTTGTTCATTGCAACTGGAAGTGATTTTTCTATCCAATCGCTGTATAAATTTCATTGTCCAGTGGGAAATATTTTATGATAATGATTCTATAATTATTATGTAGAAATGTAATCACATAGCGCACTACACAAATCCCTAGAAAACTGCACAGTAGAAAACTACAAATTCAGAATTGCATTGCATATGAAAGAGGGTAATTGGCAATAAATTCAAGTAAAACAAATTGTTTATTACTGCAAAATTAATTACAATTATGTCAATGCTATTGAAAGGATTCAAAAAAATAAGTCATCAGTTTACTTTAGACAGTATTTTTTTTTATTATTTTTGCCAATAGATAGGTTTGTTTAATAAATATTTACATACAGCTTCAAACGCGTCAAAGTTATCGTACTGTGTGGCAAGTATTTTTACCATGAGACGGGTTTGTCCAGTGACTCATGACTGAAGACTAGGAAGTAGTATGTAAGGCGGACAGATGAGGGGTGATACAACAGGTTTATAATGGAGGTTAATACAAGACTCACAATTTTACATACTAGAATATAAGAACAGTAACGTTTCACTAATTTAGGTTTTGATATAATAATTGTAACAATGCAAAGGACGTATTTGTGTGCTGTTAGCTTAAGTGAATGATGATCACTGTTCATTGGGTATAAAAAAACACAAAGGGTTACAAGGGATCACAGAAATAGTCTGGGATTATAGAATTAATAGACAAGTAGCAGTCGGGTATTATAGAATTTAGAGACAAGTAGCAGTGCAGTGTGACCATGTTTTCGGTATATAATATGAAAGTGAATTAAAATACTTTTTGGTGATATATTGGTGTCTAAATTTCCTTCTGGTAGATTGCACGGACAGACGGAATGAGTGAATGACCGACCGACCGACCGACCGACCGACCGATCGACCGACAGACCGACAGATAGACAGACAGACAGACAGACACACTGGTGTTGAAGCGATAGATATTATCGTCATTTCTTGTCTTATCTAGTTCAGAGGTTTTGCATTATTACGAGTGACAACACAAAGAACATAAAAAAAAAAAAACCTTTATTTGCCCTCGGCGGTGTTTATAGCACAAAGGCTAGTGGGGCCGAGCAAACAACAAACTAATAATTCAAATTGAACATAATATTGTTAAGAATCCCAAATGGGCGGAGGCAAACCAGTTGTCCATTTACAAGCATGACCGAGGCTCTGGAAACCGGGACCGCCGGATTGCGAGTCCGACGCGTTGAGAATCATTAAATACACAATTTACGGCTTACCGGTTTCATCTAGTAAATCGAAAAAAAAAAAATCAAAAAAACTATGCCCTTACTAATCTTGCCATATTCTTTGGTAGCAAGCGAAATTTGGAATAGAAGTTCTTATCAACAAAACCACGTTCAAAGGAGGGCTCTTATGAAAAAGAGAGACGTTTACTGGAAAGGGGCTGCTAAATCGAATCATTACGGACCTCCAGCCTGCTCATGTACATACCGTATATCGTGCCACACCCTAAAAAGATCTCTGCAAAATAGAACTATTCACCTCTGCGTTAGCAGAGATAAAGTAAAGACAATGCCCAATCTCTACCTTATCTTAAAATGTACGATATAGACACAGAAAATATTGTGAAAGAGAAGCCCACTAGTCAAAGGACAAAGCACTCCATTATCACAAAATATTGTTCAACCTACCTGCAACGGTCTTCTGTGAAAAAATTAACTGGCAATTGCAGGCAAGCCTCGGTTAAGGTAAAATGATATCTAACCGGTTGGGCATCGGCAAATAATTAACTGCTCACCGTTGACACGTCACGAAATTTTGCTGAACCAGTCATCCAATATGTGTTATCACTGGCATTCAGATGTCGTTTCATAATAAGTTTATTATGACCCTAAGCACTGTAAACTTCCGGTACCATCAATTCGTGTTTAAACTGCGACTACACAATATATCTGTAACGTTTTGCTAACTACACTGGAGTGCGTTCTCTATGTATGATTCGTGTTAACTATAGATGTATTTTAGGCGTACTTGCAGGTACCTGATGAATCCCTAGGGGCTCGTAGGCTATTTAAGATTTTGTAAGTTATGCAAGAGCCACTTGAAGGCATCTCTTTCAACTTTGCTTTTTATTTTTTCGGTTTATTCACTGCTGTATTTACTATATGATGATGTACCGCTTGCTATATCCTGTATTAATAAACGAGATGCCCGCTGCTGATGCTGTGTTTGTTACAAAATATGTTATAATCGTTTCAGGGAGATTAGAGTATTAAAAACGATTGTAAGAAGACGTGACTTGGTCTGTTGTCCCTAATTTGCTGCAAGGGCCTCCAGTGTAAAATTACCCCAAACGATTTGTATTCTTACCGTACCCAAATCCGGAATTAGCCTATCAGAAGCCGTGTAATATCACGTCACTTACGCTATCATGCTTACTTGGTCGAATATGGGTACGGTCAATACCGAATCGTACCTTTTTGGTACGCCTCCGCGCGGGGAGGCGGTGTATCAGGCTCATCTGGTCTCGCCATGGGTATTTTGGCTTGACTGCGTCTCCGGCGCCAAAATAAGAACCATGGCTCGACCAAATTTAACTGATATGCCGCTGACGCGTACCATAAAGGTACGATTAGGTATAATAACATATATGTTCACCATGAAGAGCTCAACCATTGTTTAACACTGTTTATTGAATAAACACAGTTTAACATCGCTCTGTGCATAAAAATTAAGACGCTTAACATTGCCCTGTGCATAAACGTTAAATAATGAGGTTTAACATTGCTCTGTGTGTAAATATTAGATACACACCGAGAAGAACAGTCCACGAGTGATTCAGGCTTAAGACCGAGACTGGACCCTCCGGGTTTTACTTGTAAACGGTGACAGAAAAAAGGTGCTTTTAATAAAACTGATTAATAACAAATATAACAAAATTTTATTACGCCATTCTCGTAGTGCCAATTGATTGATTTTCTCCTCCACAGATCTTAGTGGTTCGTCTCATCGTTTCAACAAATTTCTACATAGTTTGCAGCGTAATGTGAAACGATTTCATATGCAAACGATGGGCCGTATAAATAAAACTAAGACGCGTCAAAGCTAGCAGATAAAAAGTGGTAAGTTCCGAAAATGACAACCTTAGCAGCCTTCTTTCTTATCGAGGGCGCTTCTTTTATTTGATGTATATGGGCCGATTGACATAATAAAAACGTGAGAGTGAAAAACGAAACAAATGTTATGATTAGTTATTCACGGTCCTTTACAAGTTTACTTACAATAAGTTGACAGTATAAAAAGCTGCATGCAGTCCATCGGTGTTCCTCCCTTCCCCCGATCCTAGCCTCCAGTAATTGTTGCGCGCTCCTTTCGAAATGTACTAACCATTAAAGTTTTATCTCCACTCTTGGAGATCGTTATCGGCTTTCGGGACTTAATTTAATTTACAGTATTAATTTAAAATGTACTATGTCAAGAAAGGATAAAGGGTGGGAGTGTTAATCCCGTTGCACGGACATAGGAAGTTTAAGCAACGTCGACGGCGAGGACGACGCCAAGTTAAAACTGAATTTATATTTTACCAGCGAAATTCGCAATTGTCTAGATTTGTTCAGTACGCCAATGGCTCAAAAAACGTGCTCAGGACCAATATGAAATGACAGCGTTCAGTTCCAAATGGAAATACTCAGACCACGCAGGACTTGGTCATTTCACGTTGTTGTCTTGCAAGAGAACGGCAAAGAAATGTACGAAGATTTATAACGCACGTGTACAGCCATTGTTTTGCTCATTAAACCTTTTGTTTGGTGACGTTCTCGTTGGCGTCGTCGTCGTGGTTTGCTTAATTGGGCTGCGGTCCACGTGAGGAAAATCTGCGTCACAGGATTGGCTTCTTGTAGACCCCCCTCCGAATTTCTGAAGTTTTGAGTGAACTAAAAATAACTTGAGATGGATTACCTTAGGCCTGTATGGGGGATTAACTCTGATACTCTTCATCTTCTCTTGACACTCTGCATACTTGGCTTTCAAAGTTTAAGTTAACTTTTGGTTTGAAAGTGCATAGAATAGAGGTTTTGCGCGGCAGCCACGTTGCATGACAGGAACAATGAAAACGTTTTACATTAGAAAGACCGCTTTTTCCCATAGGAAAAAGAATCTATTGATCCTGCCATGCAACATGTCTGCTGTGCCAAACCTCCATACGTCATAAATAATAACAGAATATTATTTGAGTCATGAACTTGGCAGCGGCAGTTCATCGAAAAATACACGCATTTGCACAGCTCACGTTCTGCCGGCAATAATGATCGAGGAGCACTGGGGAAGGGATTGATCAAGAATGGTCCAGAATTACAAAATAGCTAGTGCAATTAAAAAAGCAAAAATTAATCAAAAATGCTAGTTTGATGGCTAATTACTGCTTAGCAACAAGATGATTAGGCTAAGAATCAACGCTGGACAGAGGAACACGGAGCAGCAGATTGCAGCATTTCTCGGGTTCGGCGGGTTTGGGGTCACATCTCCATTGGGGTTCTTCCCATCAAACCACATCACCATGCAGTTGTCGCTCTTTTCATACTTAAACGATTTTCCCCACATTTTATCGCACAGTCCTTTGCCATCAGTATAAATCTACAAACAAAAAGACAAAGAAATGTAACAATTATTTTACCTCATTATCCCATTCTCAGCCATTTTTAACCCTTTTGTATTTTGTTTGCCCTATAAGGAACAAAGACAGCTTTCTCTTAGCTGAGTGAAAAAAGAATCACTGATTCTTTACCTCAAACTTGCCTTTTCTTGTCTGACACGAGCTGTGTTTTTACAAGCGGTTTTTCAAGTCGCTAAGCAAGTGACTGCCGGAAATCTCGGGAAACAGTTAAAAGCTGATAGTCTAGTCTGCGAACGCAGACGTATTTTCGGCTCGCAGGCTATTGGTCTTCCAACTAGCTTAAATTTAAGCGAGTCGACAATAGTCGTTATGAAATTCCATCATCCCGCAACATCCCTGATAAGTTTTAAAGGACTGATGTTCAAAATCTAGGGAATTAAAACTTTACAAGATCCGCCCGGTACAACCTTAGTATCGCGCCGTCTGTAATTTCGTTACACATTCACCGTCATCCATCAAAGTGAATACATGAACAAATTATGAAAAGGGTCAACAGAAACCTTTCTGAAGGTGGAGCCAAACGTTTCTTGCTCGGCCCTTCTTCAGAACTTATGCTCAAAATCACGCGTTCAAAACATGGGCACAGTGCCACATAGTATTTTAAAGTCTTCCTCTTGTTATCAAATGAAATGAACTACAGTCGAACCTGTATAAAACGGCCACCCTCGGGACTTGAGGAACTGACCGCTTAATACAGGTGGCCACTTAATATAGAATCACTAAAAATACTCAATACTTAATAGAGGTGGCCGCCTAATACAGGTAACAAATGCAGCGTTTGTATGGGCGAAAAATCGCTTCACAGAGGGTGGCCGCTTAATACAGGGCCGTTATATACAGGTTCGACTGTACTACTTGAAGTTACCTGGCTAAATTTGAGACACTCTGACGCTGCTGGACAGCTGTAGACATTAGACGTGTAATTAAAATCTTCAAGCCAGTTTTCAGCGCATGTGTAGTCATCTTTGCAGGCGTCAAACCAATTGTCACAGTACTCTGCACATATGGGAACCCCATCCAAAGCACCTTCTTTGACATGCCATTTGATAAGGTTGGGTTCACAACTCCAGAAGCATTCCTCGTTTTTTATGTACCTTTCGCAGGCCTTTACGAGAAAACAAACTTAATTAGTATGGGAATATAGTGATGAGTGAAATTAGGAAATAATTTCATTTGCTTACAATCGCGAGCTTTTGACTTGTTTATTGTATTGCGAAATTTCGCGCCAAACGTTGCCATGACAGTTGTGTAATTTCACATCTGTGAAATTATGAATTAACGTTGCAATTTTGCGCCAAAATTAAGGACTAATTTGTCATCCATGATATTATAACAATATTACAGTTCAACCCCATTAAACGGCCACCCTCGGGGAAATGGATAGTGGCCGCTTAAAATTGAAAAAAAAAAATAGAGGCAAAAACAATAGAAAAGCCCTCATCGGGACTTCGATTACTGGCCGCCTAATGAGGGTAGGTGTTTCATAGGTGGCCGCTTAAGGACGGTGCCTACAAAATACAAAGGTTTTTGCGCTGGATTAGGACCATGTAGGAAAAGTAGATATTTGTAAGGGTTATTGGAATCCACAAAGAAAAATGGGGGTAGCCACAGATTTTAGCGATAATTAACCCTGTATCTCAAAAGATGCTGACATCAGCGTTTTTCTGAAAAAGAAGGAAAGAATTCGCCTTTACATACAGAAAAGCAAACACATTTACCTAGATCTTAAGACTACAGGGTAAACGATAACAGAAAAATCATTCTTGTATGTTTTAAATAACATAATCGTTGCAACAAAGCTTTTATCGTCTCTGACAGCCTTCCTTTTGTTCAGCTAAAACACAGTCTAAATAGCTTTTCCTCCCAACTAGAAACTAATCATGTGTTGAATAGGCTTGCTAATTCCATTTCATACAATAAAATGTAGGGGTAACCATGCGTTTTTTGAAGTTATTCATTTTTTTTTTTTAAACTTTTACGGTGCCCGTTACATTTTTTCCTCTCACCTCCCCAATAAGTGAAACATTTGCGTATCTCGCACTAGTTTTGCGCGCGCAATACGCCATCTGCAGGTACATGTTTACAACTGGATTTCAGTATAATTTTAGACAGATAACAGCTAGTTTTTCAGCTGGAAGCCGTTAACAGTTAGTGGTTAGCGATACGTTGCTGTTGTGGTATTCCTCATTTTAGTACAGGTTCATTAAACTTGATTTGGTCACAGCAGCAAAATTTTGCCCGCGCCTGCTTGGCGGTTAAACCATGCCTTGTGTGGTGCGCAGAACGTGTGCGCACTTACAAAAGAAGGAGCCGTCCTTAATAGGAGTTCGACTGTATTTCAAACGCTTCGCACGGTGTCTAGATACAGTGTAGGCAGTGCACATGCAAGAACATAGAGTGATTTTCTAAAACAGTGTCGAAAAGTATTAGTTTCGCATCACTTCGCTACACGATTGGCTTAACATACTCGCGCCTGTTTATCATCCTATCAGAAGTAAAACCAAAGCCAATCGTGGTTCGCTCGAACACGTTTTCCCGCGCCTCGCGTCAGCTGCAGGTATTTACCTGGAGTTTTGATTGGTTCTGTGTCCTTTGTGATGTGCTCGCGTGATGAGTTTGCTTTTGGTTTTACGGTACTCATTTGGAAAACCACACTTTGGAAGGTGCCGGGGGAAGGTGGGTGCCGTGAAGCCTGCGAGCAGGCTCACCGTTGAAATCCTTTGAGTCACACGCACCAGTGGCGAAGAGCAAAGCGATCCGGCGGGAAGGAGTCTGGTGAAGAGGCGCCAAGAAAGTGAGCCTGCCCTTATCTATGTAAAATTTTCTTTTCTACTTCGCCTGAGCGAAGTGAAATATTAAACATTTGTAGAAAAGTGGGAAAGGCGAAAAAATTGTCAATCTATTATGTTTGATGAGGAGCTATAATGTTACTATAGATCCCCACGAAGTCAATAATTAACCGCGCGTTCTCACAAAAAAAAAAAACAAAAAAAGAAATGAAAGCATGATTGATCATCGCAGTTATACACAACTTAAGCATCTGTGAAATTACGCCTGAAAAAAATTCAGGCCTGAACGGGATTCAAAACCATGACCTCTGCGATACCGGTGCAGTGCTCTACCAACTGAACTATCAAGCCAACTGAGAGCTGGTCACGTTGTGAGTTCGTAAAATGTATTTTTTTTTTTTTTTGGCTTATTTTTTCCGCGGTTTCCGGGATGGAAATGAAAAATTTGCAAAGATCAGAGCTTCGCCCCTCGATTTCGCGCTCGGGGCAACGCCCCGCGCGCTTGTGCTCCAAGGTGAGCCTGTTCGCAAGTTATGATCACTAAATATAATTTTCTCGTTAAGTTGTTATTGTAAGATAGTTGTGTGCCGGTATGTAGATTCGTTGGTATGCAGGCTACATGTTATGCTAAGAAGTGAATATTTAAGGAGTTTATCCGTTAGGAGTTGTCACTTGACGGTATCTCCACTTTTGATCACTTCATTCTAGAAATTTTGTTTTAGTTAAATGTCCGTGTTTTTGTTTAGTACATTTGTTGTATTAATAACTATCTTAGGGCCGTTTACGTTTGCTGTAATAAACTATGCTAGGGCTATTTATGTCTGATCAATAAACGAGATGCCTCTCCTATACGACTGATGTTTTCTTACTTGTAAGGGGTCTGTAAGTTAGAAATTATTTTGTTTTCGTTTCACTACAGATTGATTAGACGACATATCTTGTTTTCCAGTTATCACGCCTGATAGAGAGAATTAGAATATGAATAGAATTCCTTTTCGCGATTGAGCTATTCAAAGAAAGCAATTACTCTTCAATGATTACATTTGAATTGCAGATTCTTTGATGTTTCTCAGTTTTTGCCAGTAAATGACAAAAGAACTCCCGAACGAATTACATGTGGATTGAACACTTTGAATGGCGGATTTTCTAGGATTGTTTATGAACCCTTGTATGGTTTTTTTTATTTCGAAAGGGGCTTTACCGACGGATTAATGGCCAAGAGAATATTTATCACTAAATAAATACACTGGCAAATAAACACTGATTGTTTATGTCCGATCTGAAGTCGTTGAAAAATTGGTAAATTAGGCCAGGGTGGTAATCGGACTTCAAGTGATGTATTTTTACCAGCGCAGTTCCGCAATACGACCGAAAACCATCAAATTTGCTTTTATTTAGTGAACATTGATATTGGTTTATAGTATAGTGTAGCTTCACGGTCACGCGATTTGCACCCAGCCTCGGTTAAGGTTTTTCTCGTCCAGACCTAATTCGCATTGCATCACTCGGTCACGAGAGTTTAAGCTGAGATCACCAGGTCTGAAGGAAAATACGACCAAATGAAATTCACCACATTTTTATCAAAGCCTGGCATGCATATCTTACCTGCGACAAATTTGCACAGTGATTCCATGAAAAGTTGTACAAAACTTCCACATTGTTACGCTTGAGTTCGGCGGTGAATTCGGCGGTACAGCATGCATTTTCCTTCCAAGGTTGACATTCAACGTAATCTGCGCCTTCGGGAGAGGGTTTGTCCTTGTGGAGAGAACCCTTGATGCATTCTTTTACTTCGTTCTCTGCCAGGCAAAATTTCCCGATAACTACTGCAAGAAGCAGGAAAAATAGAGCTCCATGTGAACGCGCCATCCTGCAAAATGAGTGACCGTCAATGAACATGATGAAATCATTAAACCACGTTGCGAACCGCAAATCGAGGCATCACCTCAGTACGAGGCCGAAAATAATTGAATTATTCTTACAAGGTCATGAATATTGTATTGCCGGATATATGGGCTGATTATGCTTGTCCAAACGAGATAAAATATCAAGTTGATCAATTTTCACGCGAAGAACTGTTTTCATTCAGAAAAACGCAAAAGTTACATACGATTTTGTTCTATAACTGCTTCAAAACAATTTTTTCTGGTCTTTTCTGGATAGCGAGCGATTATTCTTTTAAACAAGTTTTAACCTTGTAAAAAATTGGTCATAAACCCCAAGCGAATGGACATAATTAAATTTTTCAAGTTGCGCATATTTTTATATATCAAGTTGCATCGTGCACAATATGTGACAAAAAAACTATTGACCCTGAGAAGCCCGTTCTTAAAATCTTCTAGACCTCAGTGTTCAGGAGAGATCTAAGGCGTTTATGAAACCAACGTTTTTCACTTTTTTATCTTCCCAAAACCCTTATCCCATTTTAATAGACGAAAATCTTTGATTTTTCCTGCCCTATTAATAACCTGACCAAAAATTTGATACCCTATTTAACACCAGGGGCCTGTTTCTTGTACTCCCCGGAAACTTTTCAGGGCCGCAAAGCCATTTTTAGTTAATCTATATCTAAAAACAGAAAGGTATATACTCCTGCAACTTCTCGTAGGGAGGGAACTTCTGGTCATATTACGAATATGTAAATAAAACAGCTTTTATAATCATAAGGTTTGAGATTTTGCTACAGCTTTCTGGCCGCGAAAACTTTTCGGGACCTTAGAGAAACGGGCTCCTGACCCTTGAATCGATACACCATATACGACCTGCCTTATAATTAGTTCCCTAGTTCAGAACGATGTCAAAGACGTTGTGAAGGGCTTTCGTTGATGGTCTCATCGATAATGATGAAAAAAGCTAGCTTCTTCTAAAATATACATACCCAATTCAAGACTAGAGTGTAAAAAACCATACCCTACTTGAGATCGAGAGGCGCGGTGACGTAATGGTTGGTGTGCTCGCCTCCAGATCGAGCGGTCCGGGTTCGAGCCCTTACCGGGATATTGCGTTGTGTTCTTGGGCAAGACTCTTCACTCTCACAGTGTCTCTCTCCACCCAGGTGTATAAATGGATACGGGTAAATTTAATGTTGGGATAACCCTGGGATGGACTAGCATCCCATCCAGGGGGAGTAGAAATCAGAGAAATACTTCTGGTCGCTTCATGCTACAGAAACCGGGATATTAAAGCTCCAGCCTGATGGGCCACTTGCAATTGGCTCGTATACATTTACCTTACTTGAGACCAACATGACTAGAAAAGGAGTTTGTGCTCGCAAAGGCAAAAGAAAGCGCGTCCAAAGAAATTCTAGATGAAGGGCATAAATTAAACAACCAGACAAAACAGGAAATCAAAACCGAAGATAAGGAAATAAGCCCCCAATTGAAAAGAACTGAAAAACAGAAAATGAACCCAAGCAGCCCTCCTTTTATTCCTAACACGATTCCAGATAACTTTGCCAGCAACCAGCAAATAGTATGCAGAACTTTGAACAATCATCTGACATAAATTTTGCCCTTAGTTAACTTGTCAACCTTCAAGCTCAGCGAACCAGACCAAGTAACAATCGGAAAGGCGATTGCGTGACATAGAGAGAAATACATGTGAAGTATGCAAAGATGCTGTTTTGATCTCAGTCTGCACTTTATACTTAGTTTTGCAGTTTGCATTTTAAACCAAGACAACATTCTATACCCAGTTCGCAATTTGCAGGCTGCATTTTATGAATGTAACTTAGAATTGCCCTTTTTCGAACGATGACTGGATGACCGCAGGATCGAGGGATCGCCCTCCTTAGACCGTATTGCCGATAAACTTGCCCGAGTGAAATAATAGTAATTCCTGCTTCACAGTACAACCTGGGTTTAAATTGTTACTCCGCTCCTAGAGGAAATCCACCTGTGTTTGCAGGCTACTCCGCTCCGGGTACAATCAAGTCATATTCAATGCCGTGACTGCGTCAATGTTCCAAAACTCGTTCCCGCAAAGAGCCTGCTCGCAGGGGGACGAGCGGGCTAAAACATCGTTCACTGGGTCAAAACGCCACAGCCATAAAGTATGTTATTTGCGGTCGATTACTTTTTATCTCCTGTTACTTAGTGCCGCAAACAGGGATTGCACCTCAATGTTTAAAACTTCAAACCTTACCTTTCTTCGACCTCTTTCCTTTGCCTCTTTATCTATCATCAATTTCTTTCCCAGTCTTCTACTAATTTCAAACTCGAGCAAGGCTGGGTACCATCTTTCATTCTTCTCATATAAACAAAACCAAATACACATCACTCTTTCAAGTCTTTTACACCAGCTTGTTCTTCACCTTTTAACCCGTTTTTAACATGGTGAGTATTATGAATAATATCAAAGTATATTTGTCGTTTATTAAGGTCTTTACACGAATGGTATCACACAAATTTTTCTTGCATACAATATCTCAGCTGCCACCTACCAATGCGTCAAAACTGAGTTCATACGATAGTTTTAGCAAAGTTTTCGCCAGCCAGCCAGAAATAACTGCATATGTTCCTAGATGTCTACTGTAGATTGGTCAGAACCTGTACTTGATTTAGCCTGTACGTAAGCTAATTTAACAGTATTTGTTTTACACTGGGCATGAAACTTTTGTATTAAGCTTGGTAGATTGTTTTGTTTTTGTTTCAAATCCCACGTTTTACTTTCCTGAGTAACACACTCTTGCCTCAGGTAGTGGATTTCTTATCCAGTCTATAACCTTGTCTTTGTCGTGAAAACAAAATATAAAATTATAATTTTATTATCAAGTTGCTCCTCTTAGGCCTCCCTAGTTGTTCAAAGGGCGAGTAATGCAATCCAGAATATTATAAAGAGGGGAGCCAAGAGGGGGTCTTTTCACAAAGTCACGACAGTAAATTTTCGATTTCACGAATCACTAAGGTCACAGAAAAAATCTGATCACAATGCAGTGACATTCAGCTACGAATTCAACTTTAGACATTCACGATTTATTTCCTATCTATTCACAATTCACAGCCAACGACATTTCACGCCTCACGGAATACACTTCAATCACGATTCATGGAACAGATTTTCATCAAATCACGATTCACAGAGCACCAAAAAACCAGATCACAGTGTCACGAAAATACCCTTGCCCCCCCCCCCCCCCCCCCCTCTATAAATTACTATCTGGTGGATAAATGGTAACAAAACAAACCAAGCCATCCACTGGATAGTGATTTGTCTGCTGGATGATGTTATCCATAACCCAGGACAGTAGGACATAACAACAATCAATGTCATCGTCATCACCTATTGTTGTTGTTAATGAACAAGCCAATTAATTAATAAGCTACAAACTCAAGTTTCCTCTGAGTGAAAAGGCAACTAGTTGTTGCTAAAATGAGAATCAATGAGAATTCACGAATGCTATGGATGGCTAATTGCCATGATTATGCAAGTGAACTAAACAGCTATGAACTAGCTGTGTGAATATAATTTCACTGGTAAGTAGTAAATCTGATCAGGGTGTGAGCTGTAATAATCTTGTTCTAAGAGCACGATGGATTCGGATAAACACAGCTCCAGTAAACAACATCCAAGTTTTTATTCCAACATGGCTACCGAGTCGCGGTACAATGTGCATGTCTGTACTCTGTACTAATACGAAATACCGCTGATCATTACATGAGCAATGTGATATTGCTCATGGGGTAATTTAGAAAATTACAAATTACTCTAAATTACTCCTGACCTGAATAAAGAGACTGAACTGGCTTAATAAGTGCTTTGTCCAGTGAACAAAATTCTGTGCCCTGACAGCATCACTGCATCTCATAAAAGTAACATCATTTACATCCTATTAAGTCAAACTTGAATTTTTTTTTCAGGCGGAGCGATTTACGGAAAGTCAGATTGATGGTACGATATAACATTGATTGTGCTGATAAATTAATTATAATTATCATGTAGCATGAATAGAATACTGAATTTTGTCAAATTATATATTAATAATTGCGCTACATATTCATTTTCCATAACCATTGTTTTCAGTAATTCTGTTGCTGTTTTGTCTAGGGTTCAAAGAGTGCTTCTGTTTATTTGATGGTGATAGTGATGGTATGGTTACAGAGAGTGAATTGGCCCTGATTATGAGATCCTTAGGAGAAAATGTAACACATAATGAAATCAGAGCATTTATGAAGAAAGCAGGTACGTTTTCAGGCTTCTCAGCAGGTTTGAATTCTCAGTGAATCAAAACTAGACAGCTAAATATTACTGTAACAGTGCAATGACTTCAACCAAGAGTTTGTTTGTTATCTCATATACATGTCGTGCAGCTGTCTGATTGTCAGTCGATGTAACAATTGATTTTGATTGGCTGCTAAAAAATTTCAAATTTTGTTGACTTCCACAGCACCCACAACAAACGAGCTTAAGTAACTTTATTTGGAACCTGAGCATGTAGAAAACAATTCTTGACAGTCCAGCAACAAAAAGAGTGATCATTGAAATCTAACAAATACTGTAGTTTGAAAAAAAAACTATTCAGTGAGAAAAACAACTTCAAGCAGTAAAATAGTTTTAAACTCTGTCTCTGTGTACTTGGCAACAAAAATTTTTATTTTCTGTCTAGTGACTTAATTATAATTAATAACGATTGCAAACACCAAGTGGTTATCACAACCTTAGCTAAAGCAAGCTGCAAAAGTAATGTTAGACATTATTATGACATCAACAACGGGACAACTGTGAATCAACACCATTACAAATTTGAAATAAATTTCAGCCTTGTGATAATAAAAAACAATTAATATGAAACCCAATATTATTGAATGCATGGATGGCAAGTGTCCATTGAAAGTGTCTGCACTGTGTTGAAATTAGGCTGGTGCTCAATGTTCGTTGTGCTGTACAAGTCAATGAGCTTTGAATGTAATGATTTGCAGCCAATGAAAATTGTATGTTCCAAAACATGATTGGTGAGAGCACAAATAAACTCAGATTCCAGTGGTTTAAAATTGTGCGCTGACGGGTTGAAAACACTCAGGTGAGCCTGGTTGAAGGCATTGCACTGCAACTCGTACCTCTTCTGGTTTGTTACATGTAACTTCCTGTTGATGTTTATCCATGTAACCATCTGTCTTCAGGAATCATTTTTGCACACTTATTATCTAAGTCTAAGTAACAATTGCTTGCTTGGTCTCATCAATTAAAGTTTCTTTTAAATTTGACCCTGATTTTATCAAGAAAGTGGCCTCCTTATGACAAGATATAAAAGCTCAGTAGTTGACACCCAACAACTCTCAAATCCCCCTCCCCCCTCATCCCCCCTCTCCCCAAAAGTAACTCAAGTCTAATGTGCTAACTGAAACCAAACTTTTCAGAAGTCAACTGTATATTAATTATATTACATGTATTGTAGACAGTGTACATATTCTTGGTAAGCCTAAATGTACTGTACACTGGTGTTCATTAAGTAGTTAACATGATTGTCTTCATGATAGTCTGCTGTCGAGAGTTTAATTTTGTACTTTGAAAAATTGAATACATGTATACAATGTATATTCATGAACAAGGTAATAAGGTTAGTGTGACAAGCAACTGAATTTTTTTCAGTGTGTAATATTTGAATTTAATAATTTTGTTTCTGAATTTAAGAGCTCCTCATTGGGGAGGAAATAATGAAGATGTACTGCAGGCATTGCCTTTTAAAGATTTTGGCAACAACACTTTTTCTGTTTCAGGGAAACAAAAGGTGCGGTTCCCAGAATTCGTAAGGATGATGGCAGAACAAGAAGGCAAGAACATCAATACAGAGCATGAAATTCTTGCTGCTTTTGTGGCTTTGGATAGGAAGAGAACTGGTTCTGTGACGAGGAAGCAACTGCAGCGTCTGATGACAGAGACTGGTGATAAGCTTACCTCTGGAGAATGTAAATAACTCTTTTAGCAAATTTGAATTGGAGGCCTTTGGGCAAAAAGGGCATATATAGCATTTTGGGCCGATTTTTATTTTTTACAGGATCCAGCTAATTTTTGGCAGACTGACTTGTTTTGACATGAAAAGCATTGTGGCGTAATTGTTTTTGTTGATTTGCACTTCGTTTTCAAGAAATAACGTATGCAAAAAAACTCAGTTTTCCAAGGGTATCTTTTGGAGATCTTTTGTTGAGTGAAAAACAAAAGAAACCTTTTGTTTTGCTAAACGATGAAGTCACCGAAGCATGGTATATGCCCCTAGTTTTATTATTCATATAATTACGCGATTCTCTTACTGTTGCATCGTTAGTGCAAGTGAATAAGGCACTGAACGGGCTGGATTCATGTTTGTCTTGTCGTGATACTGGTTAGATAAGAGGTCAGTTGATTTTTTTTTCTGGTCTATTTCTCTATGTCTTCCAAAAAACCAGAACATCTATTTAAAGGAAACCGTGCTGTCAAAGCTGCTAAAAGTAACCATTCAAGTTCGGGTTGCATCAAAATCCACCTTCAAAGGAATCACTTTAAAAGATGCCAGAATGAAATATGCGAATGCAGCCATAACACTACTGGAAAAATTACCTGAAAAAATTTCAGGCTCTGAATGGGATTCGAACCCATGACCTTTGTGTTACCGGTGAAAAAATTTCAGGTCATTTTTCCATTAGTGTTATGGCTGCATTCGCATCTTTCATTCTTTCATTTAATTGCTACTGTTGGACATCTATTACCATCAAAAGATGCTGCTCGGAAAACTGAGTTTTTTTTGCATACGTTATTTCTCAAAAACGAAGTGCAAATCAACAAAAACAATTATGCAACGATGCTTTTCGTGTCAAAACAAGTCAATCTGCCAAAAATTAACTCGATCCTGCAAAAAATAAAAATGGGCTCAAAATGCTAGATAATATACGCTCTTTTTGCACGAAAGCCTTCAATTAGTTTGAAGCAAAAAGTTTTCGCAATCATATGATGTTTTTAAAACATGAAATACCAGTAATCATTATTAACTTAATATGTTCTGCTGTAATTGATCCTAATTTTTCCTTGCTATACTGAGGGCATAATCAGCAGACGTGAGTCAAGAGCAACTGCAAAATCACCAAATATTTAAGTCAGAGTAGCAATAAATGATGACATTGTTTTCAATTGATGATCTACCTTGCACTAAATGCTTGAAACTTAGTATTATGTGAATCAGCATTAGAGGAGAGTCTAGTTTCAGACTTCACTTGAGACAAACTAAATTGGAATTTAGTGGATCCAAACTGGTAAAGCTTGACTGTTGGGTCAAACGTCGAGCTTAATTTGAATTTAGATTAGCGAACATGTTCTATCCATCTGAATTGGATGGATAGACGGACAAACTTGGTTGAGTCATACATCAAATTTATCATGAACTTAATTCAGTCAGTTTAGTTTTTCTCATGTGAAGGTTGATGTTTGATCTGGGCCTTAGACCTACATTTAGAATTTAACTAGAATTTAGAGGTTGTACTGTAATTATGGGTGGGTCAATACATGTAAGTGGGTAAGCTCCTTACACTGGACTCACAGGGGTGCTTGTCACACCCTTTCTCAGACTGAGCAGTAATAATCATTATGAAATCATAAAACACTTTAAAACGTTAACCCATGATGTGTGGAAGGTGTTTGATGCAAAGGAAATATGAACTTGAGCCACACCCACTGAACAGGTTCTTGTACATCCTTTCGGTTCTTAAAAGTTCTTGACAAGCAGCCTGTTCACTTTTATTTAGGTGTCCTCCCCCCTGAGAGGCTCTCTCTCTCATCCTTTTTGAACTCCGTTTTCAGTGATGCCAGAGTCATGGTTGGTCATTGTCTTATGGGCATGTTTAAGTGTCACTGGCTTTAGTTTGGTGGCAAAGCTAAAGTCCCTGGGGAGAGGGGCTACTTAATAAGCTTGACGAACAGAAACTGTTGTGTAGTTCATTGACTAGTATATACTGATTAATCTCCCACAAAGAGAATTGTTCTGAGAAAGTACCAATGATCAGTTGGTTTCATATTCCTTACAGGCATTTTGATTTGTTGCAGTTGAGCAAATGCTAAAAGACCTAAAGTTGGACAACAGTACCACTATAAATTATGCAGGTTTGTAAGCCAAATACATGTATCAAAGAGCCGTTTGTGAGTGCCTTTTGAGATTGTTTCAGTGTGTAACCTGGTATGTCCCAAACTTTTCGTGAATAAGAATTCAAAATGATGTTTTGCGTAAAACCCATTTTAAGATGAAAAATGTCAAATTTTGTACTCATGGTGTTTATGCAAATCAAATTATGCACAATTTCTCTCATAAGAATTTAGCCCCCAAAGCTTTGGAACAGAGGTCACTTGGAAATTGCCTATAATGTGTCACCCAGCCTTGAAATGTATCCACCTTATATTGTTGCTCATTTCTTGATTGCCTATCATCACACTTCAAGTAGCTTTAATGGCACAGCACTGTATGTACACCATATATAAAGTATTAGACATCTGTGTCAGTAAGGCCCAGTATAGTCAACACAACTTCGTTGTATGTATTACAAGCTTATGATAGCTTTGTATTGCAAATTGTTTCATGTCAATTGATCAAACTTACAACTTTCGTATAATTGAGGTGTACAACACTCAAAAAAATGACAGCTTCTCCAATGTTTTTTTGAGCCCGTTTCCCTGATGGGTTCTTGAGACCCTGAAAAGTCCTGAAAATTTGTTTTGGTATTTTCCAAGGCTTGTTAGTCCTGTAAATTTGTGATTTAATTTCTCATTAACTAGAGAGGGAAAAAAGATGTTTAAAAAATGAACTTTAATCTAAAAGTATGGAGAACTGAGGAACCACTCACAAATTGCAAAAAAGTTAATGCTTCTGCATCGAGGATCATTTACATGTAGGTTGTTCAGTTGGAGTCTGGAAAAAGTCCAGGCAAGTTTTAGAACATTGTTTCTGAAAAGCAATGTGAATGTTGACATGTAAAGTATTAAGTATAATAAGGACTGGAGTCCCAGTGCCGTGTGTTTTACCCAATCAACTGCATTATTTGCAGATCTTGTACGAGCTGTCACAAACTGAGGAGGAGATTGATTTCCACAATCAGTACTTTTACACATTATATTCCCAGGTTTTCTTTGTTCTCACACAGACTTTTTTGTAACACTCACTACTAAACTATTTGCAAGGCTAAAGGCCTCACCTTTTTCTAAATATGGTTAAAGGTGTCCAGTTAAAGGTTTGTGGTATTTTCGATTCATGACATTAGTATATTTTATGTCTTTAAAGCCTTGTATTGTAAATAGTTCCCCTAAACAACTATGATTGCAGAGTGACTCTCACTACTAGCTAAGTTGGAGTAATCAGTTTTGCAAATCAGTAATTCTGGTCATCAGATGCTAAAATCTCATAATATTTATTTTGAGAAATTGGACAACAATCAGCACACCTGCGATCAAGTCACCATTGTTTTAGGAGCTTAAGACGTAACTTTATGGGAACAGTTTTAACAAATGTAACAAAGAGGAACACTATTTAGTAGAATCAAATGTTAGTCAAACCATGTAAGGGTCGAACATTTTCTAGACCCGTGGATGTACGGGTAATTAACGTGGTCTTTCATTTAAATGTTCTTCTAGAATAGCGAAATAAAATTGATACTATGACAAACGGCGAGTCAAGGTGTGCTTAGTGAATAACGTATCCCTCTGTGTGTGTGTGTGTATTTCAGTTTGTTGACCCAAACTGGTGCCGTACGGTACCGCTAAGTTGCATTCTTCATGAGTTCAATATCATTCGATTTCTGCCAATTTTGAAATGAGATTGATATCAGATTGAGAGTTTTCACTGTCTTTTAGCTGTCTGGTGCTGGTATACATGTACGTTCCTAGGGTGCCGTGAGCGGATACCCTTAGGAGGGGAGGGGACGTTTGCCGCATATGAGATTTCTCTTGTCTTGAGCTTTCATGACTTGATGGTATGGAAACAATTAGGAACCGGCATGTCTATCAAAATGGGTACAAAATAGTGCTTTATTTTAAGTTTATCATCTACTCCCTATCAATTCTAACCACTATACAGGGCTTAGAGGTGACCTTAACAGGCCACATGGATGTACCATCACCTTCACTGCAAACACCGAATTTGCTATACATTGAGACCTTGAAGCTCGGCTACTTTGTGTTGTAGCTTGGCTATTTTCTCTTGCAATCTTATAACCTTGCCCTGAAGTCTCAAAACTTCTTTGTCTGCCTCTGACAGGGGCGTCTTTGTAGTATCTGTAGTTGCTTTATGTCCTTTTTCGTTGTTAACATTGTTCTTGACCTTATTGTCTTCGCTATTGCTTAATCTAGACTCTGTCTGCAGATGGTCCCTAACACGCTTAACAGGCTCTTCCGGTTTTGTTTCGCTATTTCCTGACTTTTGAGACTCTTTCGTAGCACGTTCTACGTGGGAATGCACGCTGACCGCATCAGATTGAAGTTTGTTACCCTTTTCCTCGCCATCGACGTAATTCTTAAACATTGGGCGAAGCACTGGGGTGAGTAATCCCCATATATAGAGGCACAAGCATGCGCTACTCGAACCCATTTTGATCCAAACCGCTGGCCATGAGCGTTCGAGCCCCCTAAGGTTTGTGGCATGTGACGGGCTGTACCAGTTTGTTAGTGTCATCATAATGTGTAAAGAAGCAAGAAACATGATAAAATGGAACAAGGAGTAGTTATAAGCCATATGCTCGTCGTGTTTATCGACAGATTCAACATCATCGCTGCGTTTTGTAGGCGAGTTCTTGGCCGTAGTTTTGAATTCATCTTCATTTATGCGAATGCGCCATCTGCCTGAATAAGTGAGAAAATGACGGCTAATTAAGAACATTGCAAATAATAACTAAATAAATTAGTAAAGAATGACCACCACAAATTAACGAAAAATTACGACTAATCCAGAATAATAAAATTACGAGTGAACGAACGAACGCAAAATTAAACGTCATTTAATTGAGATGATACATAACAGTGCAAAGATTAAAAGCCTGGTGCCTTTTCTCGCTACATCGTAAAAATTTTCAACTAAAACTTAACAGGTTTTAGTAACAGTAAACTAACTTAAATAGGCAATTCCGTTTTGTTTTTCAAGAACTCTGAGACTGCTGTACTCTGAGTTCTTTGTAAGGTAACAAGGAAAGTCTTCGTTCTAGGACAGTGGCCCATAAGACCGGTGCTTATCTCTTGATTCTGTAGCATCAAGCGACTAGTAATCCACTTTCCAATGGATGGAATGCTAGTCCATGACAGTGATGGTGTTGCCGGTGCGTGGTTGCTCTCGGGCTACCCCAAGCCATAGTTAGTAACTATGCCCCAGTATTAAATTCGCCAATACCCATTCATACACCTGACAGGAGAGTGGCACTGTGTTTTGTCAAAGAATACAACACAATGTCCCCCGCCAGGACTCGAACCTGGACCGCTTGATCCGGAGTCCAGCGCACTAACCATTAGGCCACCACGCCTCCCAAGACTGAGTTCTTTGCGCTATTGCACTTTCCAAAACGAAATACGGTGTCCTGTAAACTTACTTAGCTTTGAAGCACTCATAGCTGTACTGAAACTGGCATAAATGAGCATGACGAATACGAATACACCGCTGACAATCCCCTGCATACTCAAGCCTGTAGTTTGATCGTAGCCGGATATGACGTAGCCCGGTGGATTACAGAAGTCATCCGGCTCGTGAGAGAGAGCAGACCATGTGAGATACGTTGTGTAAGCTATCACCACAGCGGCTTGAAACAAACCTGAGAAGAAATGAACAATGGTCTTCAGCCATTAAGTGATGGAGATCAAGTAGAAAAATTGAAGGAAAGACAGCAATAACGAGTTGAAGCCCATTTGCCTTTGTTCTTATACCAGGCGTAGTAATATATCACAAGGGAATTTAAGCAGTCACGGCAGCCTTAGTAGCACCAGCCGTAGTGATTTGCTTAAGCTCCCTACAGTCTCGATTATTCCGTTCCCTTCCTTTATCCCACAACCTTATTTTATCATGCCAGGTTTCCCAGCAAAATTCTCCTTAGTGCACAGTTTGACGAAACGAGCGACTCGAGAGAGTTCTGTTCCAAGATCGATTTTCACTGGCTTTAAAAACAATAGAGATAACCGCACAAAAAAAGCAGCAACTACAACGCTCGCTATAAGCTCGCGATGTTTGATTGGCAGTTCGATATTTTGGGACTTCGAATCAGAACTTTCATGGCCGGGCCGCTCGTCAAGGGGCACGAAGACTGGGAACAAATGTGAGAATATGTTGTTTTTATTTTATGACGTCACTTACCCGTGCCTGACTGCGCCTCTTGAACTTTGGGAAGTACGCTGATCACAGTGGCTGCGACGCACTGGCACAAGCTGAATGAGACGAAATATAAGTTTGTCCGGCATTGGGCGTCGTGGGTGAAATACTTGAAGAAGAATATCATAGCCACCATGGAGAATATGAACAACAGGCCGGTAGACGACACGAAAGTTAAGTACCTGAAGATGAAAGAGCAGATTATCACTTTGAACCTCGTTCCCATGGTCTCCATTGGAAAAGAGGGGACGAGGTCACATGGTCTCCTTGGGAACGAGGTCACTCGATCTCGCTGGGAAAGAGGTTGGAGGTGAGACCCTGGCAACGACGTTGAAGTCGGAGTTAAACAAACTGGGGTATGCATGTTACAAAGGAAAAACGAGAATGGTTAACATTGGGTAACGTCCAACCGTTCCATATCACTACAGATTTAAGTTTAAAGTACTATTCGCCATGGTTCTTTTAACATCTGGATGATTTATTACTGGGAAATATAATGTTCAATTGTAAACTGTTTATACCATTGTTAATAGCTGTTTTCCATATAGTAAAATTTAGCTTGGCAGCGAGGCCTAGAGGACACAAACAAGGAAATTGAAAGACAGGTTTATTCATTTCTTTTGTTTGTGTCTTCGAGGCCTCGCTATCAAGCTGAATTTTAACATAACGAAAGTGACCTATTGTTACCCACCAGCATCTAGAGCGGCATGAGGTCGAGGCTTTCTCCGTCTTCTCGACCCAGTTCTCGCTCCAGGAGTGAGACATGTCAACCAGTAGAACAAGCTGAATGAGAATAAATAGAAATCCACCGCCCAGTCCAAAGTACATCCACACACGGTTGAACGAGAGGGACTGGGGTATCAACAACGAGCACGTGATTAGAGCTATAACAAGAATATGCAAATTAATCCTCAATGCTGTGACACACGCAATGTTTTGTTATCTTTTGTGGAAAGGTATTTACCGAGACCAATAGAAGAAAGAAAAGCGCTTAGTACATAAAATAAATCATAAAAACACTTGTGAAGGACAGTTTGGGATGATTTGAAGCAGCTATGAAATCAGAATGTAAATACAAGGCTGTCTTGCTTGTTCTCTACGGGTTATCACAGTTGCCAAGGTATGCTAAAGATAAAGGAAACATAAAATTAATCAGGAGTAGCCGTCGATAATAGCATAAAAATGCTCATGATGATTCTTATTATTCTGACCATCTTCAAAAAATAGTGGAGGAAAGACCGGCAACAGTTTGAGTTCTCGTCAATAAGCCAGCTTCTGTTTTTAATTGAGCAAAAGAAACACTCGGACTGCACTTGAAAATTGGATTCGTCTTCGAAGTCATCTTTAAACAATTAAATGGTCTCAGAGGGGCTTGAAGGGAAAAATGGGAACTGAGATTTGCATTTGGGTGACTAGGACTGCAACTCAGAAGCTAAAAAGGGAATAGAAAGTCATAAAAAGGCTGGGAAATGAGATTTGTGTAAAATTTGTGCTAAGAAATGAGATTTTCCACCCTCCCCCTCCACCTCTCGTAACTCTCGTAGCGTCCAATCAGTGTGCACGTAATCAGAAACTGTCATTTTGTAAAATCCCGGGTGAAATGTTTCAGGCAAGCGCAGCTGATCATACACGAAGACATATCTTTTGGATAGAAGAAATCTTAAAAACTTAAAAAATGACGAATAGTATAAGCAAAGGTTTAAGCAAATAGTTCATTTATATGGCGCACACATTCATCATTTGCCCGAGGTGTTTTACAAACCTATCCCTAAAAACTACAATTTTACTCTAAGAAACTTAAAAACTAAAAAGACTAGCAAAATACCTACAAAAACTAGAATCTAAAACAAGAATTAAAAATATGATAAAGAGTTGCTCTTAATAAATTCAGTAAAAAAGGAAGGTCTTGATTGTTGAATAATAAAACTGCACTGGTTTACTAACCAATCAAGAGCAAACACTTAGTGTACCAGAATCCATTGTGAATACGCCCTCGAACTTGCTCCGCACTTTTCACACCGAATGCAACCCCAGAGAGGACGAGATAAAATATGGCTGTACCAAAACACACACGATATACGGCCGTGTAACCCACGAGATTGTCGCAGCTTTTCGAATCTACCATTTCGTTGCAGAAATGTGGAATAGCGTTCAGCTTGTCTCGCATTCGCGGAACTGACAGAACAAAACACAAGACAGTTACAAGCAGTAGGAGCAGAGTGTAGTTCACACGTGTTACTGTCGCTCGCCCAAGTCTGCCGCAAACACAGCAGAATGAGCAACCTCTCTGGTCGCACTGATTTGGTCGATCTTCAGAATCGTCTTTCATCCTAGCGAGCTTGTACTGCTTCGAAAGAAAACAAATGTTATTTTGCCTTCTTTTCTGGTGGCACTATTATATCGGTATAACGTCATCTGGTAAATGTGCTTGTGACTGAAATGATAATTAACAAGCCCTCTTCTAACACGAATCAGTGGTAGCAAACACTACTGGAGTTTATAAAACTGCAGTGTAAGAAGTTGAATAAAACGACCGATCTGAGAACAGGCTGGTGAAATTTGTTTTTAAGGTTTACTAACTTTTCTGTAATAGAAAGGAGTTTAGCACACCTCTCTCTGACATGGCTAAATAATAAAACGGCTACCCCACAGTTTAATTACAAGACGCAGATAAAAGGTCCTTTAAAATAGTTTATAATTTCCTTTTTACAACGGCAATCTAGTGACACGATATATATGTGAAAGTGGCATAACATTTGAATCGTTAGCTGGATTAGATTGCTTGTGTTAGAACTTGACCTTACTTATTCATAAACAGTATATCTTTGTTCTATTTTTATGTTTCTTTTCTTACTATTTTTCTTTTTTTACATTTTTACTTTACTTTTCTTATCCCAACACATGTTTTAAGATCTGCTTTACAAATTCAGTGACAAATAATGTTATGTGCTGACAAAGATATTTTCTCGGGAGTGACGTGGAAGACACTCGAACGCTTGCTAATGAATCTTCTCTTTTTAATTTCAATCGAATAAGTAAGCTATGATTTACTTATCAATACAGTCAGAAAGGGAAAATTACAGAAAAATGTCAACCGGAAGGTATTTTTTGGATTAAAGAATAAATTCTCAAAACTAACATTGAACGAAATGTATATGGGAATCGGTAAGGAAAACTGATTTGTTTGATCTTAGGACAACTAGGAAATCTCAGGACTGAAAGCAGGAATTAAATGACTTGACTTCTTAGAAAATGTATTCCTGTGCTACCACTGCAGACACAGTTATTGCTAAATCCAAGCTGATTTGAATGAATGCGTTTGAAGTTTTCTTGTGATTGCTGCATAAAACGATGGAGTTTGGTCTCGCCATGGGTATTTGGACGAGATGAGGTCTCGCCAAAATACGATCAATGGCTTAGCCAAACTCACTTGATATCCCGCCAAGCGTAGCAAAAGGTACGATAGTCCAGTTTCGAGTTAGACATGACCGCTGAATAAAAGCACTGAGAACGCATTTGCACATGGTTAGCCTCGACCTAAAAAAAATATTCACAAATAACGGTGGGAAGGTGCCACAAATTTGAAAATTAAACAATACACAGAGCTGTAAACAGGTCATCTTCTCACTGGAATTTGTGAACATTTTACTTTAGGTCGAGGCTAACCCTGTGCAAATGCGTTCTCAGGGCTTTTAATCAGCGGTCATCATGATGGCGAACTCGAAACTGGGCTATTAAGTATAAAAACACAATTAGTTGGTCACTATATGGTATAAAAACAACAGAAGCTACCAAGCAGTTATTGGATTAAATGTTTTTTTTTTTTTAATTTCATTGTTTTCACTGGAAATTCAGCTTTCGTATTCCATATATATGTTTCAATATAAGTTTGATACAAATTCTTGTAAAAAGTTTTTTGCTCATGATACAAAATAAAAGTCACCGAGTGAATATTAAGGCAATGAAGGCCAAGAACCGTTACAATAACCTTTGCAGGAACTTCATGCTAGCATCACTGTAGGACGTGATTACATGGCACAAATAAAAAAAAAAGCAATGAAAAGGTAGTCTTTGAATATTTACAGTCTACGTACAGTCTTTTTAATACCGAAGCGTCACGAGAATTTATGAGAGTAACTGAGCACATATTTCCGACAAACGTTCCTCTTTCTCCATAATGCCTGCGAGACAAACTTCAAAACTATATACAGTCAGAGTTGGCGCGAGTGAGTAGGGGGTTGGTCTTCTCTATCCGGAATTCTGGATACCGAGTCCCAACGGTTCAACTCCTCTGCCAGACCAGGTGAAAACCCAATTGCTAAACCTATAGGTCTGCCATTCTTGTAAACACAATCCCACAAGCTGCAAATTCTAAATACACATTCTTTTCTTTTCACTTTAACCCCTGTGACGCTTCAATTAAACTATTTTCTAAGCTGATTTTATTAATAACAAAGAGCTATAACTTCAAAGCTACCCTCTTTTCGAAACGTTTTCCATCCTTGGAATAGTAACTTCTCCTGTTTCCTGTATAGATAAAATTTTATGCTGGATTTTCACAATTTTCGCCTGAAATCTGAGAATTCTCTCTTGAAGTCTGAGAATTTCCTTGGAAACTTCAGGTTGTTTAACGCTGTTCTTGAAAACGCTTTCTTGTGTTATTTTCTCGAATGGATGATCGATTTGTATTCGAACTGGTAGTGACGGATTTGGAAGTTTTATTTGTTCCTCCGGAGTTCTGTCGGAAGAGCATGAATCCGTCCGATTATTTACCGAAGTATCGCGAGAAAGAAAGCAACTATCATCTGTCGAAGCAGGTTTAACTTTGTGTTTATCCGTTCGTTTTTCAACCGCTTTTGCACTCGTACGTTCATAGTGGCTTTTAGTTTCTATTTTTGTATGCCTCACATCACTAGGATTTTGAACTTCTGTCCTCTTTTGATCTAATTCCCTAGCGCTAGACTCCAGTTTGTTTGTTTCGCTCACAACAGAATTCTGGTCTGTTCGAAGATTTTCATTTCCTTGCAAGTTTCTGTTTCTCGCTTTACTGTTTTGCTCGATCTGTTGCTTAGGTTTAGTCCTATCAGGTGTAGCTTCAGATGTTTTCAATTTCTCCTTAGCCTTCTTGAAATCGTCTCTTAAACGCGCTGCGCTCGCCCGTCTCGCACTAGGCAACCTAATAGGTTCCAAATCTAGGCCGATATAGTGACCCCACGTGCTGCGTATTAACGGCGCCACAAGAGTCCATATATACACCAGACAACAAATATAGCTTGATGCCATTTGCACCCACACCGCTGCCCAGTTTTTGACCATTTTCTTGAAGTCGACGTTTTCATCTGGACTATGCCAGTTAGTCATAACCATCATTACATGTAATGACGCTAGAAAAAGAACAAAGTGGAAGAAAGAATAACTATACGCAACGTCTTCGCTTTCTTGTTCTTCGTCGCCGTTGCCTTCTTCGTTGGAATCTTTATTCTGTTTTCGACGTTTCGCGTTTTTCTCGGCGCTTTTTCGCAAGAATTCAGGGCTGTCAGACAAAGACAGACCCAGTTTCCCCAATTGTGACGTACTAGCGCGGACAGTGCACGCAAACGCTAGCAAGGCGAACATTAAAAGCGTTCCGAATATAGCTTGCCCGTTCACACCAGAAACCTTATCGTATTCCAGTATGACCGCGCCCAGCGGATTACACTTAGAGTCTGGCTGAGATGAAAGAGTGTTCCATGTAAGATACATGGTGTATATCGTAATGACCGAAGATTGTAGGAGACCGGCTCCTGTTGTTTCTTCTTGAATACGAGGTAGCACGGAAATTATCGTGGCCAAAGCGCAATGTCCCACGTTGAAACTGATATAAAATGTGTTTGCTTTACACTGCGATATGTCATCTGGGTTAGTAAAAAAGAGGTAAAACATAACAGCAGCCGTCACAGATAGGGAATAGACTAAAGCTGTTGAAAACGCCAGCGAGAAATACCAACATTTCGTGTCAAGTGTGTCCATCTTCTCTGCCCACGACACGCTCCACGAGTGACCAAAGTCAATCACGAGAATTATTTGAATGAGAATAAACATAAAGCCGCCAGTGAGTCCGATATACATCCATATCTTACTGAAGGGGTCCGTATTCGGCAGGTAAAATACGACTCCTATTATCAAAACAAACAGTGACAGTTTGATGTACCAGAAGCCGTTGTGAATTCTGGCGCGAAATTGCTTCTTCGAGTGTACGTTGTACGTGAGAAGAGAAAACAGCAAGAAGAACGCAGACATGGCGACTGAAACTTTGTACACCGCTCCATACCCCACAAGGTTGTCACACACTCGTTTAGAAGCAAGTCTTGTGCAAAGAAACGGAATTTTATCCAGGTACATCCGCATGTTGGGAGAAAGCATTACAAGACAAAGAATCGTACCCAGGATTAAAAACACGGCAAAGTATAGCCTCGATCTGATGCCACCGACTTTCTTTTTGCAAAATAAACTGCACGCTGCTGAGCCTGCGCAACAAGCGACCTCACTCGCTACTTCCGCTAAGCCCAGAGTCTGTAGAGCTGCTCCCATAGAAACCCATAAAGAATTGTGGGATAGGTTGAACGATAAGCAGATGAATACTCAAAACCATTCAGCTCTGTCAGGTCTTCTTGGGTAATGCGATGCCAAAGAAAACTCTATCACTTTAGCCTTGATTTTCTTTCTTCCACCTAGTAACCAATAGTCCAGGCTCTTTGCAGCCAACAAAACGCACTAAATAGTCGACAATGGTAATTTCTTTCGTGTTTCCTGATATTTCACACCTTGTGTGTCCGTTGATCCAGTTTGGCAACAATTTTCTCAAATTTGCTTGGCAATGAAAAAATTCTTTGGGTGTACAAGAAAGTTTCCTCTCAACCAAGATGTTCCTGCGCAGAACTGAACTCGTCTGCCCGTAAATAACACTGTTATTTTCTTGTGGATTGACAATTTAGTTAGTCAACAGGTGATTGTTGTTTGGACAACCCATTGCTTGTATGTTTGATTGTCCATTTTCCATTAACTCCATACAGTTTTCAAACAAGGATATCGTGATGTGAAAATTGGTGTGTCTTTCTTACTTCCTGCTCAAAGTTCGTTCCGTTGTCCGCAGATCTTCACGACGAAAGAGCTATCTCCAGCTTTGGAAACGCCTTATAATTGAGTAGTCGCCCACTGCCTGAAGTGTTTGGTCAGTCGAGCGTATAATGAACTCAAAGCAACACAATCCACAACCGGCCGAGCTCTCCAAGTAATGTGGGTTTTGTGTAAAAGCAACAGAAATATTTTCTTTCCGTAAACCTCCTTAAACAATTTTCGGATATCTTGCTAGTCCACCCAGAACTTTTCTGTTTCTTCCGAGCTATCTTTTGCATGGAGTATATTGTTATTTTTGGTCATGACAGGAGTGAAACCAAATTACGCCACCAGCCAACAGGTGAACGAATAAATAACCGACCTCGTGAGCCCGCCATACAGAGCCAATGAGGACAGCGTGTGGCGTTGGCCAGAAACCATTTTAGACAAAACAACTGTGTGCGCTTTTCTGCAGCTAGCGAACCTAGTGGGTTGTTTTATTCCAGTGAAAAATCTCGAGGAAAAAAAACGCTAAATTATAGCCAAGCTAGTCTATTCGCAGACCCTCTATTTTGTCTCGAGTTCGCTGAGATCACAATTAGTACTGAAAAGTGTTAACCGCAAGGGGATTTGAAAAAGCCCGAAAACAAGGGCATGGCTCTGGAGAAAGGCAAAATTAGAGTTTTGCGCCCGGTTCGCGGCCGCGCAAGCTCGAAGAAAGATAAATCGTAGCCAAAAATTAAAATAGACGTCTATGGACAGACTATCGTCACCCAGGCTAACTAGCATAGATAGTAGGCGTTATTCCATCACGGAAAGATAAAGTGCTTCTCAGCTGATTCACGGTATTTCAGGGTTTGTGGTTTCATTGGGGAGAGGAAAAGCAACATAAAATACATGAGAAAAAACTGCTGATACGTTATACTGAAATTACTAGAAAACAAAAAGATGCAAAAAAAAAAAAAAGAAGAAGAAGGATTCCAAGCCATTAATTGAAGCTTTTTTTCAAGCAGGTCGAGTTATAAAATGTAGCCAAAATTTTACCTGGGCGGAAGAGAACTTCAGTAAGGGGATACCCCAATCTCACCCAAGGATACGATTAAGCCCTCAGGTTTTGTTCTAGAAAAGTTAAGGGAACAGCGCCCGGATGTTTTCACAAAGCGATCTGCAGTTGACAAGGATACAAAAACGTTATACTGGGTACACATCACACAGTTTCGACTAATCGCGTATTTCAACTGATGACACAGCAAAAGAGAAAACGCAAAAAAAAAAATCATTAATAATCATTAGCGCTGGAAAATATTGATATATCCCAGTCATTTCTAAATTCATTGGGTTTGTTGTTTTGGATCGCTATTTCTAACTGCTGCGCTGGTTAAGATAATGCCTTACAGCAAGAACTGAATGAGTTTGCCGTTTTCAACACCGATGTTACTTGGAATCATGACGTATTCTCATTGTGCCAGAGAACAAGGACATTCTCCTAATGTCTAACAAGGGATCGAAAAAACGGTTTGTTTCCCCGAATTAATATGCGCTCCATAAAGCAAGGATCACACACCTTTATATATGGCTTGTAACGCAATATTATACATATTTTTTCAAAAGTTCAAAAGAAGAAGGTTTAATACTCCTCTGTCAAATTTCATCGTCATATATTCCACTCACAAGTAGCTACAACTGTGTTGTGTAATACTGCGAAGCGAAGGAACCTAGGACTACTCGTTTCCTCAAAAAATCTCCTGACGTACAAGTCCTGTGATAGGTCATTACCGAGCTTCTAATAAAATGTACAATTTTCAACTGAAAGAAGCTATGAAAATCTGTCTTTCTACTATCTAGTTATTTGTTTAATTAATTATATCGTTAATTTAGTCAGCTGACAGAAAGCTATACCACCATAAAGAGGCACAGTTGCCCCTCTCCTCCGCCCCCCCGACGGCCCCAGGCCCCAAGGAAATTCTTTAATGAAACTTGTCTTGTCTTCGGAATGGCCAATTCCTCCTATGAGACAGGCCTGCAGGGAATCATGGTGGTTGTATTCATGAAAACAAACATCCAGTCTAAAATGATGAATACAACTACCATGATTCCCTGCAGGCGCGTCTCATAGAGGGAGTTGGGCATTTGATTAAAATCGATTTTTAAGGATAATTTTTCACATTATATTTGGAAGCTTTTGTTAAAGCTTTGTTGCGAGACCGGTAAACTAAACTTTACCCGTTATAATAGCTACGTAATTACATGTCTCCATGTGCAAATTGACAGAAAATAAATAAAAGCAGAAAATAAATGAAAAATGTAAGCAGACATCTCCAAAACTAATCGTAACTAGTACAAGCAATTGTAATTACTTTCCACGATTACCACAATAGTTATTATTTCAGTGATCTGCTGGCTTTCCTATCAGATACACAAACTGCACCTGCTGCTAGTTCCCTGTCTAGTTGTGAAAAACGACCAAATACCACATAACAGACTTGATTTACCTTTACAAATAAAACTCAGTGCTATAAAGGCATGAACTGGCTAGTCTCAGCTACAGCTTGCCATTCGGTTGGTTGGGTTTCTCCGTATGCACTAAAGGGAGTGATATGTGAAAAGCCTATTTCGTAATAATTAGGTATTCTATTTTAATTTTTCCCACTGACTACATTTTATGATACTGTGTCCCCCTCTCTTCCCTGGGGCATCGCATGTTCCATACACAAGCCTAGAAACGTTAAAGTGCACCTAACCCCAAAATTTGTTTTTCGCTAAAACAAATCTAGACTTTATTTGAAGCATTTGGGCGAAGAAATTTTTGAATTTGGTTGAATCCTCGATTTTCTATGCCCTTTCAAAGTCACGATTAAGTGTTTCACGACCGCGTTTTAGGGAGTCTGGGGCGGCGGTACCTGATGACGTCTACCCAGGAACCAAACACAATGGCGCCTCAGTCAACTCTCTGTATTTGCTCGAGAAAATAGAACGCAAAACTAATCGTTCCGATGTATTTTGGGACTAAAACATCCAAGTTTTGTCTCAGAATCATTTCTTTTTCGTCACGGGAGTCAGAGTTAAGTTTCGATTCGGAAGGCTCCGAAATAAACTTCGATCGAGCACGTTCGACAACTGTGAACTCACTGCTTAGAGCTTTGAGAGCAATTTACAATATTTCAAGCGACGACGGGGAAGACGTCTTTGCGGACGAGCTGCTTGTATATTAGGAATGGAAAGCTAGATACGAAGTGGAGGAGCAGGCAAACGAAAAGCAGGAAAGAAAACTCCAGGACTGCTTTGGATGGTAATTTCGTCAACTAAACATAAGATTCCCACGCGTGTTTATAGCCCGTTTACATTTGTCCTTACCGAGAATGTATTTTGTCAAGGTTCTGTTAAATCCAGTTTGTGTTTTACTTTCAGTTGAATGCTTCATGTTTATAAGAGCGACGTACGTGTTGCAGTTTTCGAGACTTGATGACCTACAAAACATTGGCTTCGATCGATTGAAAATCGTATTGTTTGGACCTGTATTTTTGAAGCTGCGGGAAGCAAGGCGGAAGGAAACATTTCATATAATTACCGATTTCACATTGTCACACGTTTTAAGTCGTAACTCCAAATAACCAATGTAAATTGTTCTCAAAGTTTGCAGTGAAATTCGTCGGATAAGCGAAAAGGATGTGTTCCCTAAGCGGTCCGCAGATAATGTTACGCGGTCATATTTTCGACGCTATTGCACAGAATCTTTGTCGCACTGCTGATTTCCAAACCTTCGAAAAACTCTGCGAGTCTAACAACTTTGTTATCATGTAATTCTAGAGGATTAATCTTCGACTTTCATCGAAATCGAAAGAGAAATAAGTGTTGGTTAGCGGCGTACAGTTGCGATCTATTTACATATCAGTATAACGCTTCTTGATCATGACCGGATCACACAACTTTGCCGGTTATGTTATAAATACTGCGGGATTGGAAGATATAGGTTGTAGGTAGTATTTCTACAAATTGCTGGTTAGCTTTAAGCAGAAAATTTATGAAAATAGCGTTCGAAAGTCTGTGGAACAAATTCCAGTGAGAGTTCTTCAATGGTTCTCACAGATTCAGTTCACTTGTTTCGGTTCGACAAAATCAACCATCGTTTACGTCTTTATTGCACCATTAGCCGATCATCGTCAGTAAATTGTACAGTATATCTTTCTTTAAATCTGGAATATTGCTGCAACAGCCGATAGCAGCTCTGGAAGGCGTTTCTGCACACTTTTCGAATGTGTATTGCACCATCCTGAAGGAAATGAGAGGAAATGAGATATCCAACCTTCCTGGGTAGACGTCACAAGAGCCGCTGGACCCATTCTCCTCAAACTCGGTCGTGAAACAAAATGGCGGTGTTTTGGAGCTATTTTCGAGATTTCGTCGTGGCACAGAAAATCGAGGATTTAACGGAATTCAAAAATTATTTCGCAGAACTATTTCAAATAATAAGTAGATTCGTTCTAGCGAAAAAAAAATTTGGGGGTTAGGTGCACTTTAAAATTGACACATTTTTCGATTACTAGCTATTACTGAATTCCTCTTTGCTCGTCTATTAGCTATTTTATGTTTTATAGTTTTAGGATGATCCATTGCGCTTTCCATTTTAACCAGAAACAACCAAACTAATTAAGCTATTAATCATAACAATTACAATTTCCTCAAATGTGATTGGTGCATAAACTGCTGTATTTTGCTCTGATTAATTTGCAATGTTGTAATTGGACAGTGTAATCGGACACCTGTAATCGGACAGTTGCATAAGCCAATCATTTTAAATCCTCTCCACTAAATTCACCAATCACAACATTGATTAAAACTAATATAGTAACTATTTCAAGAGAATGACTTTTGAATGAAAATTGTGGAGGTTTAGTCTCCGGTGAATGTTCTGAAAGAAACTTAACAGCCTTTTTGCAAGCTACTCTCCATACTTTTAATTATGATATTTAAAAATGACTACTAAAAGCTTTTTTTTCAAATGAAACTTTTTGTGGGAAATTGTAATGGTAATGATTGGTAACAGGACATCGTGTCGTCCAATTCGGTCTGTAATCACACTCATGATTAACAAATCGGACTGCCGCTTCGCGGTCGTCCGATTTTGTTAGTCACTCGTATGATTACAGACCGAATTGGACTCCACTCACTCCTATTACCATAATTTAGTTAGATAACATTAAGCAGGAACCCTTCACTGGGAGCGTGCAACACCCATACTAAACCTCTGTCACGGCATTTTTACAGACCGCTCTAGTTTCAGGCTTCTTTGCCCGCGAAAAAATAGGTCATGCCGTTCCGGTCTACATGACCGTGCATCGGTAAGAAAAAAAATGGTGGCCCGCTCAGGTAGACATGTCGGCTTAATCTTCCGGTGAAATGATGACGTCAGTTAAAATTTAGTCTGTGCTTATGATCGGTCGCTTAGGTTCCTGCGGGGGTCTGAATTTCCGGTAAATTCAAACTGAAAAAAGATCGTTCTGTGAAAACGCCGTGACAGGAATATGGGGTAGTTGAGCTCCTGCATTAATTTTGTTTGTGCTTTTTAAGGACTATATACGATTTACTTCACGGCGTTTTTAGCTCGGTCTATTTCTTCTAAAGTACAAGACACCCCATAACTTTCAAAATACCATATTTTATGATGTGATCTATTTAAGTAAGATATAACAGAATGCTTTAATTGTTTTATTGCCGTTATCGGCGTCAGCTGTAGCCTCGTTTCCACACGTGTTGCTTGTGTCCATTCCTCCGCTGCTCCCTTCGGTTCCAAACCCAATCCGTGACATGGGTTCGCCTTCGCAGTCCTTGTATCCTATAAGTCCTATTCGAGCTTTAGCGCCATCTGCTCCACTGGAGGCAGGAACGTTAAACCCTTCCTTGGGGGTGGTACATGAATTCTGAAGACAATAAAGTTATTTTGTGAACAATGGATTTTCTATGGATTAAACTGTCGACTGTGTCTCTGGTTTGCATAACTTTCGAGAATTCTCCCAGCCCTCCTCGTGTTTAGATGGGGCTATGTAAACACAGAAAACGTGCTCTATTGCCTAAATGATGCACTTTCCGGGAAATTCGGAGACATTCAGCTGAGGTGAATCTCGGCTGCGCCTCGAACAACTTGAAGCTTCTCGTGCTCCAAACATCCCACGTACATCCATAACTCGATGAAGTATGGTAAGGCATGAATCAATAGTTAATTTTAAGCAACCAACAAATTACTGAAGGAAGGTCATCCAGCGCTGCTACTTACATGTATAGATGATCCCTCAATTAACGACTTCCACTTCGAGCGGCCGACAGTGAATGTCTCCTGACTTGCTCCAGAAAAAATAGCCATTAAGTTGGTGTTTATTTTGGTTAGCAATAGCCATTTAGTATGACCCCTAACTTTCATTCCAACACATAAGCCTTTTTTGAAGGTAAACCCACCAAATAAAGGACCCATTTTTGTTTCCTGTAGAGAAGGATGAGCATACATCAATATCAAATCATAGAAGTGCGTTTAAAGACGAGAGAACTGTACTGGCGCGTGGACTTTGTTAGGGATTTTTCCTCTTTGATTCTCAGTGGTTTTGAAGTCGATGATGTCGGTGGACCCTACTGAACGATTTCATGGGAGAGCTAAAATGCGTGTTTTGGTACCATTTTGTGCTCAAATCAAATTCGGTGTTCTCTCATGAGGTTAATATGACGTGCCGAGAGGTTCTAGATTGAGATCATGCGCCATCAATTATGTCAACTCAAAATTGGAAGCCTGCGACAAAAACTGAATCCTGTAGCATTATAATCATTCAGATGCAAATTATAAAATTTTCAATTCCTTCCCATCACTCCGTCCATTAATTGTCATTTACATTTATACAAACCGTGAGTATGAATAGCGCCTCATGTCTAAATAAAAGAAATAAATTACAATACTTAGAGAGGCAGCCACATCAGCCTTAGCTGGTTTTCAAGCGGGTTCTCTATTCTGGTGGAATTGGAATTTGGAGATATTGGTTTTTGCGGAGGGAGGAAAACCGGAGAACCTGGAGAAAAACCCTCGGAGCATGGCGTGAACAAACAACAAACTCAACCCACATATGGCGCCGGGCCATAATCGGACCCGGGCTAAATTGGAGGGGGAGGGGGGTTTGGGGCGCGGCGAGCGCTCTTGCCACTGCACCATCCTTTCTCCCCAAATACAGATTTTTCACTACCGTGTCACTGAAATCTCTTCCTCCATCTTCATTGTAGGAATCTGTGTTTCCCCAGAGAGGCTTGGAGTATGCAAACGTTGTCTACAAAAAAAGGTACCGCAATTACACTAGCTAACACGAGAGAGTAACAGGCTCACACAAAAAATATACTACTTCTTTAGACATTTCGCTAATCACAAATGAGTATCTTCTTCCTTCATCGTCACAAATATTGGAAAGCACCCGAGATTTTCTAGAGCTTCTCTATCCTGGTTCCCAACATTTACGAGACCCAAAAGGTTACTATAGCAACAGAGTAACCGGTCAAAAACATCCTTAATTTTAGCTTTAATGACTTGTAATTCAAAAACGAGTAAGATGAACCCAATGGCTTTATCGATTTGTGATCAACATGTCGATGTGCAACTCTTTGCTAGAATTAAAAAAATAATTGGAAGGGGTTTCAGAGCCTCTTTATTTTTTTCAAAACGTTTGGATTACTCTGAATCCGCTATCACAATTTTTTAACTTTGTAAAAAGTTGAATTTTTGCACAGTTATTATATTTTGTAATTAAAACTTAGGGTTACCGAACTCGTTCTTGGGCAATAAGCACTTTAAGCTAAAATTAAGAGGCTCTCGTCAGGTCAACGTTTCCATGGTATTTTGTAATGCAACGAAGATGTTCAGAACTTGTTTACCATTGATAGGGCATTAGCCTGATAACATTATTTTAGCGTCAACTTTAAAACAGTAGTAGTATGAAATCTATCGACATAGAAGTGCTGAAACATTTGAATTTACAAAACGTTTGTAATCACCAGCGACAAAGGCCCCATTGTAGTTTAGACATTTTCGTTCCAAAGTAAGTGTCTCGATCTTTTGGTCGACGGTAGCCTGAAATGGTAGCCCTTAGTCATGTCCCCGAGCGAGAGACCGGTAGTTTAAGGTTGCCATTTCAGACTACTATCGTCAGTGGTATAGCTTTTAAAGGAATCAGTACGCTCTGGACACGAAAACATGTACGTACCTTACTGCCGTTTATTTTCATAACTAGTACCCAGCCTCCTTCGTCGCATGTTGTATTTTCCATTTTACAATACACCAAGTGTGCTTTGTCACCGATCTTAATGTAATAAGCACCACTCGGAGCACTTCTACATGTAACAAGAAAAAAAAACACAGAGAGAGAGCGTACAGCTAGCTAAACGCTGGTGCACGATTCAATCAATGCTTTCATTGTGACCTCCATATGTTCATATACCACTTTCTTTCAACATCACGTGTTTTTCAAAAAAAGGTCCCTGTTCGCCAAGTCACCAAGTCACTTTACCCAAAGCAAGGAGGGCCTTTGTGTTTTCATTTTGATTTTGATTCTCTTAGTTTTTATCCTCGAGACGAGAAAGCCATTTTGACAAATTTGCTTTCTTTTGTTATGTTTCTAATTGTTTGTTAACATTGCCTATGTATTTTGGCCAAACTTCTCAAATGCATTAATAATTCATCAAGTTAAAACAAAGAAAATCACAACCGCGAAAGAGTTTTGGATACCCGGTCTAAATTGGCGTAGATTTTGACGATTTTACTTCTCCGTTTACTCCTTTTTTTTTTTTTTTTGATTGATAAGATATATCAAACACTCGAGACGGTGTTTCATCTTCAATCTCTTCTCCCGATGAAACACTGTCTCTCGTGCTTGATATATTACATCTAGATATTCTGTACTTTTTGTGCCACTGTTCACACCAAAGTAAGAAATGTTGTTCAGTTTTCGCAATTAAGGCCACAAAATTGGAAATCAGTGACACGAACAAAAGATAAGAGCCAGAAGAATATACACCGGCTTTCAAAGGTTGTTATGACTAAGAAAATTACCTCTCGCAATTTTCTTAGTCATTTCCATGACTAATCGTATGAAAGCTAGAGGACTCAAGGATTAACACTACCCGTGATGTTTGGAAATTCGTTCAAATTGCACTCACCTAAAGGCTCGTGCAATTTTGAGAGAGTTTCTCAAATATCACTTGTAGTGTAAATCCTTAAATCCACTTGCATTCATACGATTACCTATACTAATTTGTGAGTGTTTTTTTTTTTTTTTTACCTGGGAAACGTTTCATTCAAAATGAAAACGTCACTAACACTCGTTTGTTTATATTTAATATAGTTTTAAACTATTTCAACGTATCCTAAAAGAAATACAAACGCTTAACACGACGTCTCGGCGGCGCCATCTTGTCGCTATCTGGCCATTTTAAGAATCTTTGAAATTTTGTACGAACGATGCACGCAAAAAGGATAATATCCATCTCGCGTATTAACAGATCATACTCGCATTCTCGGTATTGAACTGGAACTAGCTTGAAACCGAGGCTAATGCGGGAAGTCTTGTCAAATCCAAATAGCATTTATCGGCCCTTCTTAATGATATCTCCCGCATGAACTTCCATTGCAAGCTAGTTCCAGTCCAAAACCGAGAATACGAATATTGTCTGTTTAGCAGTTAATAGTTATCCTATGTCATGCAGTTCACCTCCTTTTATTGAAGATTTCTTCGCAAGTCTCGGCTGCTGTGCTAGGATGATCTCCTAATTCTTTAGGTGAAAGGAACAAAAGAAAGAAAATCACTTTCTAGGAATATATTGAAATAGTTTCGTCTTTTAGATCATTGGCGCACGGCACTTTGGACTGCGTGGGGGAGTGGGGGAAGGGGGGGGGGGAGGTGACTTTCTTGCCACAAAAATTTACCGTGAATGCACGAATGCGTGAGTGTTGAAATCGGGACACAGACGCACTTGAACTGCAGTAAAAAAAACGAAGTTCACGTACTGTTCCCGAATCATAAGCGTGTTGCCTGGAAAAGTTCAAAAGTTTTCGAAACTGGGGGACTGCAGCGCCCCCTCCTTCCCTCTCCAGCTTCCCTAGTCCGTACACCTAAGCCTTAGACTAAATTTCTTTCCATGTTTGGAACTGCAAAATAGCCGATTTCAAAAAGTGGCGAAACTAATGAAGGTTGATCTAAACGGGACCAAAAAAAAAAAAAAAAAAAAAAATCAAATGATGAAATAATAGAATAAATAAGTTTACCGGTTTTCGTAGCAATCTGTTGGCATTTCTGATAAATATTTTAGCCTCTGCCTTTTGTTTGCAATTCTGTTCTTTAACTGCATTCGCAATTCTTATCAACACTTATATATTAAGTAGATACATTTACCTGGTACAGGTTTCTCTTCCGGAACGGGCTAAAAAGGTGACAAAAGTGAGAAGATGAGGATTAATTCACAGACTTTCACCATGCGGACTAATAAGTAAGTTGATACTGCAAGGTTATATGAACGCTGAACATAAAAATTTCAAGTTATCACTTCTGCAAGAAAAACATCCTGCTCAGGTTTCTTAACATCCACTGCCTAGAGACTGGGTACGAGATAATGTCAGGCTTAATAATCATTGTTAAACCGCGCCCCTACAATCTAGGTTATGATGTAATTCACGGCTTGTAATAAGCTGAGGTAGCGTCTAGTCAAACACTGAGTTTATGATGTTACCAGTTGTTTTCAATGGCATGGTTAATTTTGTGAGGATACACAAAGCTTTTTCCATTTTTAAAGTCAAGCATGCGACCACCTTTTACATTTATGGGCAGTTTGATATTAAGCATAAAATAAGCAGTCTTTGCTTCAGTGTGATGCACTCTCAAAGCTCGTCGTAAGGACATCTGGTAAAGAAATCAATAAACGAGGGCAAACCCAGAGATTTCCGGTAAGCGATTCAAAACAAGAACACCGGATTTTCCATATATGTCGTAAAATTATTATTTATTTAATCATTTATTTAAAATTATAATTCTATTTTCTTGTAATTCCTGCCTTCACTGCAGTATCATTAAGCTGAGGTGAATTGCGGGTGCGAACTAGCAAATTTGAGGAATAATAAAGCAGGAAAAACAACTGGAACAACATTTTGAACTAAATTTTCTCGTGTTTTTTGTCATAGCATATTACCATAATTTTGAAAAAATAAACACGATGCAATCCGACCACATGCTGACCCAGGGTTTCTAATTGCTTATGTTCCTAAATTTTACATGATCATATAATTTCAAATCTGTAAGCTTTAGGGACCTACATCCTAGTTTCGGAAAAAGAGCTGTGTTATAGGAATCTTTCTCTCTTTCTCTCTTTACGTTCCTACCTTTATGAATTTTTTTTATCTCGGGTGCTTTTAAGTTTCTCTCCACGACAACCAATAGAATTGCTTTATTGCTGTTAAATAAATAATTCAAAATTCTTCATAAAATCTTCCTTAAAATCCAAATATTTGCTTAATTTTTCCTTAGACGTTGGTACTGTAAACATAATCATAGTATTCAGGGTACCAATTGCTAGGTTCTACTCGAAAAATCTGACACATTAGAAACGTGTTTTATTAAATTGACTTTAGACGCTATTTTCCGTGGATTGCATAATTTGAAGCGGATAGAAAAAGAAAATCGGGTTTAATAAAACATCTGATATTTAAGCCAGTTTACACAAATTTAATAAGTGCAGGTTGCGGCTTCGGCGATTGAAAATTCTGCCTTCATCGGAAATAACATTATCATATTACAAATGATTTCGTATTGCCCATATCACAATTCATTTTACCAATTTATCAATTAAAGAATACAACGAAATTAGATTCTTAAGTTTTTTTCTTTCTCGGTTGAAGGAAATGAAAAAAATTAAACCTTCTGCATTTATTTACTCGTCTTCTGATTATCGCATATTTTTTCAATATTATTCAATTTTATCGCAATAAATGAACATTATTTGTGAGTGGCAAAGTACCTCGCGTAATCTTTACCGAATGTAGTTAGTTCAATATGTTTAAAAAGGCATAAAAGCGACTTAAGGAAAATTCCGGCATGTTTTAGGCAGCGAAAAATGAGTGAGACACTCGTCTTTTTACGGGCTAAGAACTGCATGAAACAGATGCGAAATGTGGTGCTCCGAAAAAAAATTGAAACAGCTGGTCTTAATTTCCCGGTTCGATATATTCTTAAGAGCTTGACTATAGAGGAGTGCTATAATACTTGTTTTGAATTATCCCTCTTTACCTGCTGTACAGAGAATATTGCAAGAAATTTTTCCTCCATAACATTTTTATTTTTTCATATCCTTGTTCGATTTTGAACTGTTCTTGGTCTCCATCTCTCGTGACTAGGAAGTTATGGCAAGCCATTTAGGTTTGGCTAAAAACGCTGAATGGATAATATTGTGTCTAATGAGAATATATATATACCCAGATCGTTAAATTATTTATGCTTGGTGCATAATGTGAGAGTTTACTCAAATTATCATAAACTTCGAAAAAAAAGAAAAATCCAGGGCGAGTGTTACAGTCTTGCTGTCGCAGCTTCAAACAAATACGTTTAAAAATCTTGGCAAGTCAATAGTCAAACTTATGTTCTTTGAATAGGGTCGCGTATTTTGACTTTGCGTTGAATACGGCTGCGATATACGAAGCTCACATAAATTACCGCCTTATCTGCACCATATTTTCACCATATTTCAGTTTACTGCATAGCGCAGTAGCACATTAATAAAAGTTATATTGAGTTGAAGTTTTCGCCCAACTGACCTAACGAAAGCACTAAAAGTTCTTAACAATGCATCAAAGTTCTCTTACTCTTATCTGATGGAAGGTCCAACCTCTTGAGTATATCTTCGACCTGCTGTCGCATTGTTCCTTAAGGCCATCGGAGTTTATCTCGCATGTGTTGTTGTCTTTATGGTAGTTGTACGAGATGCATTCAGGATGGTTGTGGCACGCTTGGAGACATGTAATCCACTCCACATTGAAAATCGTTTCTGTTACGTTTCCTGGGAAGTAGGTATCTTCGTGCGTTCTGGAGACGCTGGGAGCAATGTTATACAAAAACAAGCAAAAAACTGCCTCTAAGATCATATTAACCACTCTTAGTGCGATTATACTCAAACGAAAGACATCTCTGCATTAAATGTTTTTCATGATGTCAAGGTATCTCGAAAGAATTGCTCGCTATTACAAGAAATTTAGAAGCAACTCAGAAGCATAGCAATTCTTAGTTTCCCGTCTTTTCATAATGACCAATCAACATTATGTCCCTATTGTTCATAATGCGCACTGCTGTCTTCCACGAATGTAAACTGAAAGCCTTGAAAAGGAACGCAGAAGTTAACTGTCAAATCAGAAATGGCAATTGTCAATTTCCGACAACCTTTGCTCTGACGTAACAAAAGGGCTTTTTACGCACTTTACACAAATCAATAAAACTGGTTGTTCCATTTTGTTTTGGCAGCCGCGTCATATTGTGAATGATACTCAATTTATATAACAAACGTGAGAGGAAAACATGGCTTAAGACTACGAACAGTGCAAATAATGTCACTACAAAATACGTTTTCGCCCAATTTAGGTGAAGAAACGGTGGCCATTTGTTTAATAAAGACATACACGGGGCAGGGAAAAATTGATTAAAGTCTAATTAGGGTAGTTTACTCTTTGGGAAAGAAATCATGTCGGCGTTAATAAAAATTGGTGTTTTAGATGAAAAATATTTCGCTTGACGGGTGAATTAGGTTTAACTATTTCACTCGCCGGATCAGTAAAAATGATATCTTAATAACGCCTGCACCGGAGGTCTTTAACAAGCACCCAGAAACACTCTGCTCTAAAAGGTATAGTAACGCATCATCTTTAGAGCATTAAAACTCTTTAGTAGCGTGGTGGCGGCTTTCATTATAAACGACTATCAAGCGACGTGATCGGGACAGCATCAACAGAGGCTGTGACACTTCGAATTTGCTACTTGCAGAGTTCCATTGTTATTGTATATGTATTATATGGCGTTTAACTTCCTTGGCGGATTATTTTCTGTAAATCTTTTTTCATCGTAGGGAAAATAAAAAAGAACTTCACTAACTACAGGTAAATTGTTAATCAATTCATAAATGGAATTAAAGTAAAATGAAAAATGAAAAATGATCTTCACAGATATTTTGGTTTGCAATTTTAAGCCATTTCTCAAAAAAATAAAAGATACTTAAAAAATTTGGAGCAACTCAAGGTTCCGTCTATTTCAATTTTCTCATTTAAAATTAGAAAGGAATTTTTTTAGTATCATATATTCCCGTCCTTAAAAACCTATGTCAGTCGTTATTGCGAATTATAATCCATCAAATATTTTCCATCACGCGCGATTGATCTAAACGCGTCACGTGACTGAATATGCCCCTGCTAAAAATGGGGACTATCCGATTGGCATTCCCCAATTTTCAAAACTGCGCGTGTTTCGAAAAATATTTGAAGGATATTAAACACGCTCGAGGGAAACTGTGAGATTTGAGGAACAGATAATGTTCAAGGAAAAATATCCGAGCATATTTTCGCGCCAAGTAGAGGCTATTGTTTATTTATTCTTGTCTCCATAGATGCCGTCTTTAATATGAATCTATCAGTAAATTTATTTCTTATTTTCATCCTGATTACTCAAATTTCAAGCATGCCACCGTTTTCAACGTAAAAGCCATCTGAATACTCCCTCGTATAATTTCAATATAATTTTTTCAATATAATTTTTTCGAGATCGTTTACATCTATATTTAGTGAGAATTGCTGTGTTTGGGCAAGTTTTTACTGCGGGCTAAAAAATAACTACGACCAAAAATAAGCTGGACGATTCCACACACTAAACCGTCTAGTCGTCATTTCTTATTTATCGCTTTTCTTTCCGGAAATCTACGCTTTATTAATTAAGGAGAACAAATGAAAACAAGGTCCTACCTTGTGCATTACGGACAATGCTTTGAAAGCTATTATCATGTACAATTTGTATGATTACTTCTGAAGGACCATAACATGGTCTTTTTAGTATATTACTGCAAACTTTTCAATCAAAACAGAGTTTGTTGTACATAGTGGGACACAGAGTGATTTCAATTCGTTAAAAGAATTAAGTGGAAATTGCACGCAAGGCGCAAAGGAAGCAACAACATTTTTGCTATCAAGAACTTCTTCCTAAAGGTCAGAATATGCTAACTCGATGACATCTCTCCCCTGAGCCTTGGCAATACCCAACATGAATACTGCATAGCAATGAAATAATTACACAAAATAATTACATAACAGAGAGAATAGCTTCCCAAAATGAAAAAAAAGTCGATTGGCGTTTTACGGTCACACCCTATTACCCCAGCGGGCCTCAAAAATACACCGATAAATTTTACAGCTCAAAACTCCCGATGTTTAGTTTTAATTTTAATTTTTTAAAATTTTTTATTCGCTTTTTCATTTTATTTTGATAGTATTCTATAATAAAACGCGAGGAAGGGGAAACAATTAAAATTTGAAAATCCTACCGATTTTTAAAGTAAATCAAGGCATTTTTTGTTAATAGGCCACATTCGATATATCAATATTCTGTTGTGGCGCCGGGGCTTTCAGAACAAAGTTGGTTGTGTGTGTTTTTTTTAAATTTAAGTCTTTTTTGGGAGCTGAGGGTAAAAAAAAAATTAAAAATTTGCAATTTTGTCCTGAATGCCTCGGAACCATGGGAGAGTTTTAAAATATCGAACGTAGCCCATTCTTAATGTGGAATAACATTATGCAGGAAGAACTAAATAGCGTGCTTTTTTCGCGAATGTTTTTTGCATTGTAAGCTTTTAACGAAATATTCTGCTTGAAAAACACATATTTCCCGTGATTGAAATGAATTTTACTGTGCGGACTTTCTTTGCCTGTCTATCAGGCACAGGGTTTAGGTTTAAAGATGGCGGCGTTCTGAGCATGCGCATGCAAGTTATCCCGGACTTTTTTTTCTTCAACCTGGGTTCAAACTCTTATTTAGAGTGCGCGGACAACAGAGATTTCAGGGACTGGACTATCACAGGGTTACGCCCAGCAGAAATAAAATGTTTGTACCCATTAATACACCAGGGTGCAGATTGGCGCTTTCAGGGTAAAGCCCTGACCAAACGGACTCCCAAGTAGACGCAAGTTGAAAACGTGGGTCTACTTGCGAGTCCGTTTGGCCAGGGCTTAATACCCAAGAACACAACACAATGACGTTGGACACGGCTTCCATTCGGTCCGCTTGATCCGGAGTCCAGGTGGTTCAGGAAGCCATATAGTTGCCATAAAAACGTCCTAGTCACGAAGCTTCTCGATGTTTAATTATTAGGCATAAGTATTATTGAAGTCATATTTTATCTGTTCTCCCTCCAAACTTAATAAGTTCAACACCATTTTTGATCAAAATCCTCATAAAACAAAGTTATTATTGCGGCTAAATACTGAAAATAGGGCTAATTAAAGAGGCTATCGAATAGTACAATATTTAAAATAACTCAATCAATACTCTCAGGTAAAAAGGGAATACACTGATTTGATATTATGTGATGTTTTCTGTCCCTACGAGTAATATTCTTTACAGACCACTATGAGATACATCATTCGCTTCGTCATCTAAAATAACATACTTTTTTCGAAGTAAAAAATCCTTGTCCAAAGTACATTGGAGGTTTTCCTGACAACCATCCGGAATCAAGCCATAGCTTGGACGTATGTACGTCACGTTCCCTGATTCTTAACGTTAAAAGCTGCTAGGAAATAATCGAAGGCAGCGAGCACGTTCTTTAATAGCCTGAGTGTTACATTACGGTAATAACCTTCCAAAAAGGCGTTAACTGACGACAAGGCTAGCGATTGCTCTTACTTTCCAACTCGGCTCAGATTCCGCCCTACATTAACGAACAGCACTTGCACTGAGGAGAAGAAGGTCCACTTGCCTTTCCTTTCTTCTGTTCGTTTTCGTGATCACCTTTCTCCTCCTCAGGCGCCAACAATAACAGCACGGGCAACGATTCGCCGGAGCGATCTTCCTTTTCCACGGAATCACCAACGGCAACATTAGCCTCACCCGGAGAGTCTGCAATAAGCTTTTTCTCGTCCGCCACGTCTTCATAAGGTTCTGTCTCAGACGGAGTAGCAACTGACACTTGTGGTTTGTTAATGGGCGTCCAGTCCTTCTTTCGGGAGTTGTCTACAAACGTAAACTGCTCCTGAGACTCCAGAATTCCACGATCCTCCGACGCAGCCAAAGGTGCCGAACCATCATTCTCTTTTTCTGGGAGTACTTCGGGAGCCGAGAGCCTCTTTCTAAGCACGTGACGCAAAAGCTCCTCGTCATCATCCCTGCCGTGTTGATTGAGTTTGGTGAAGGATGTTGATGCGCACGCTTCTTCTGTAGTACTCGTGTTTGAGTACTCCACTGTTTTCTTTTCATACGTTGTCTGTACCACATTGGTTTCCATCTCCTGCGTGGTTTCGTCGCCAGTTCTTTGATTAATGGTGACTGTAGAAATGACTTCTGTTTTAGTGATGACTTCACTGCGCTTCGATTCTTTTACTTCGTTACCTTTCAATTCAGGTACCTGAACTTCATCGTCAAGAATTTCTGTTTCACGGACCTGATTCTCCTCTACTTTAACCTCCACGGTCGTGTCGTCTGGCTTTTCGTCTTCTGTTTCCACCGTCTGTAGTAGTTCATAGCGAAATTCAGGAGCCTTTCTCTCCACAGCAGAAGCGACAGCTTCTTGTACAGAATCCTCAACTTCCTTCACTTTCTCTACTTCAGGTATGTCTAATACATGTACTGACGATGGTTCTTCCTCGGCAACGGATTCGTTTTCTTGGCTGTTATCGATAGGTGTCTTCTCTACCACAATTGGAGGAGTTTCTTCAACCGGTTTCCCTACTTCAGGACCTTTCTCGTGATCAATCACAACCTCTAAGTGAAGTGATGCAGGTTGCTTTTCTACGACAAGGGGGGATTCTTCTGTTATCGTCTCACTTGTATCAGTTTTTGTTTCCTCTTCTCTTTCACGTTTCGTGGCAGCTGGTTCATATTCCACCTCCACAGACTTGGTATCAACGTTTTTATCCTCTACCTTTTCTTCCAACATGGGGTGGTAATGGAATAATCTAGACTCTGTTTCCCCTGCAACGGCGGAAACTTCTTCTCTTGGTTCTTGGACTTCATTGCTTCCTTCTTCGTTAAATACTTGCTCCATGCGAAGCGACACAGGCCTTTTTTCTATGATCTCCTGAGGAACTTCTTCTATAGGTTCTTTAAGCTCTTCTTTGGGTTTAAACACAGCCTCCATGTGAAGTGATGCAGGTCGCTTTTCTACGACAAGTGGGGATTCTTCCGTTATCGCGTCCATTCCTTCAGTCTCCTTTTCACCTTCGAAATCAAGTTTCATGGTAGCTGGTTCATATTCGACTTCAACAGAGTTACCACCAACGTTCTCATCCTCTCTAGTTTCTTCCAACATGGGATGGTAATCGCACACCTTTGGCTCTGACTCCACAGCAACGGCGCAAGCTTCTTCTATTGGTTCCTGTACTTCAACGCCTCCTTCTTCATTAAACATTTGCTCCATATGAAGTGACACAGGTCTTTTTTCGATGATCTCGATAGAAGCTTCTTCGATTGGTTCTTTAACCTCTCCTTCTTCCTTATGCACAAACACAGTCTCCAAGTGAAGTGATGCAGGTCGCTTTTCTACGACAAACGGAGATTCTTCTGCTATCACCTTCTTTGTTTCAGACACCGTCTCTTCTTGGTTTTCAAGTGTCGTGGCAGCTGGTTCATATTCGACTTCTACACAGTTACCATCAACGTTCTCATCCTCTACAGTTTCTTCCAACATGGGATGGTAGTCGCATACTTCTTCTTCTATTGGCTCTTTAGTGTCTTCCTTTTGGTCAAACGCAGCTTCGATGTGACGCCCCACTGGTCGCTTCTCTACGACAAGTGGAGATTCCTCTGCTACTGTCTCCCTTGGTCCAGTTTCGGTCTTTGTTTCCTCTTTTGTGTCTGCTTTCGAGGCGACTGGTTCATATTCAGCTTCCACAGAATTGCCATGAACGTTTTCATCCTCTGCCCTTTCTTCCAACATGGGGTGGTAGTCGAACAACCTAGGCTCTGACTCTACTGCAACGACGGAAGCTTCTTCTATTGGTTCCTGTACTTCATTGTTTCCTTCTTCATTAAACATTTGCTCCATATGAAGCGACACAGGCCTTTTTTCGATGATCTCGTGAGGAGCTTCTTCTACTGGTTTTCTAACTTCCTCGTCTTCCTTGTGGTCAACAACAGCCTTCATGTGAAGTGATACAGGCCTCTTTTCTACGACAAGTGGGGATTCTTCTGTTATTGTCTCCTTGGTTTCAGTGTCCACTTCGTCTTTGTTTCCCGATGTCATGGCAGCTGGTTCATATTCGACTTCTACAGTGTTGCCTTCAACGTTCTCATCTGCTACAGTTTCTTCCAGCATGGGGTGGTAGTCGCATACTCGAGGCTCGAACTCCACAGCAACTGCGGAAGCTTCTTCTATTGGTTCCTGTACTTCATTGTTTCCTTCTTCACTAAATATTTGATCCATATGAAGCGACACAGGCCTTTTTTCGATGATCTCGTGAGGAGTTTCCTCTATTGGTTCTCTACGTTCTTCATCTTCTTTGTGGTCAAACGCAGCCTCCATGTGAAGTGATACAGGCCTCTTTTTCACGACAAGTGGAGATTCTTCTGTTATCGTTTCCTTAGTTTCAGTCTCCATTTCTTCTTCGCTTCTAGGTTTCGTGGCAGCTGATTCATATTCGACTTCCACAGTGTTACCATCGACGTCCTCCTCCTCTTCAGTTTCTTCCAACATGGGATGGTAGTCACACACTCGAGGTTCTGACTCCACAGCAACTGCGGAAGCTTCTTCTATTGGTTCCTGGACTTCAACGCCTCCTTCTCCATTAAATATTTGATCCATATGAAGTAATACAGGTCTTTTATCGATGATCTCGAGGGGAGCCTCTTCTATTGGTGTTCTAACTTCTTCCTCTTCCTTGTGGTCAAATGCAGCCTCCATGTGAAGTGATACAGGCCGCTTTTCTACGACAAGTGGAGATTCGTCTGCTGTCATCTCCACCGTCTGTTCTTCGTTTTCATGTGTCGTGGTAGCTGGTTCATATTCCACTTCTACACAGTTACCATCAACGTTCTCACCTTCTACAGTTTCTTCCAACATGGGGTGGTAGTCGCATACTCGAGGCTCTGACTCCACAGCAACGGCAGAAGCTTCTTCTATTGGTTCCTGGACTCCAAAGCTTCCTTCGTGTAACACTTGTTCCACGTGAAGTGACGCGGGTCTTTTTTCTATAACTATAGGAGAGGATTCTTCAATGGGGTCTCCCCGATCTAACGCCTTTTCGTCCTCTTTATGATTGCCTACCCCATTAGAGTTCAGCACCTTTTCACCCTCGTGTGAGTCAGGGAAATCCCCAGCTCCTTGCTCTGAGACAGATGTCTCTCCTAGGATTTCTTCTTCCTCGTTGCCTTCTGCAACACCCGAATCAAAAGTCAGTTCCAGCTGTAAGGACACAGGAGTCTTTTCCACTGCTATGAGTTCAGATTCTTCAATCAGCTGCTCATCGTCCAGAGCGACTGCTGTGTTTTCAGGTCTTTTCATGGGAAGCAAGATAGGAACCTTCTCCATTTCTGCCGCCACAGACTCTTCGACGGACTCCGTACTCTTTACAGGAACGCCGTTGACAATTGTGGACTGCATACGGAGCGAAACCGTTTTCTTTACGACCACAGTAGGTGAATCTTCTCTCAGTTTATTTGTTACTGTGACTTCCACAATGTTTTGCTGTTGTTCGAACGTATTAGCTTGTTCAGAGCCAACTTGACCATTTGTATAGAGAGACAAGTGATTCTCCTCGTGAACCAAAGATGCGTTGCCTTCAGACGCCATGGCTTCTTCTTCCATTGTGGTTTACCAGCGTATTGCTCTTTAATTCTCTAAGGAAAAAAGGAATTTGTCATAAAATAACGTTACCAAGAACGCCTGTTGCAAGAGACTGTACAAAGTGACTTTTAGATGTTTGGTCAAGCCATAGTTAATAGAAAAAAATGGTTCTCAAGCCGACAAATTCTTTGAGTGTTTTTGCTCGCTTTTTCAGTTGGCCTTGACCGTGCACAAATGTTAATTGTTTACTTGTGACCGAGAATCCATCCAATTGAAACGTCTCGGATAAGCGATTCATGCATAGTGTACCATCACAAAACAAAGCATTGTACATTGAGGTTTTTGGACCTTCCTACATAAATCTTGTCACGTTGGCTTGCTTCTTTGAAATTTCCCAGGCCTCATAACCATGCAAGCGGTTCCCTATCGTCTTTCTTCTGATTGCTTCTTGAAGCAACAAGTGGAAGTGGAGAAATCCTGGGAGCGAGTTCAGGGTCTCTTATGCTATCTAAAGCTATACCTGAACTTTATTGAAAAAGCGCAGCCCATCAAATTCGATCGCAGATTGTCCGTTTACATATGTATCCGGTAGTAATTGCCTGGAGAGACTAAAGTGAAAAACCTGAGTGCATAGGCAAAAGTTTCTTAAGTTTCCCAGGCTTTTAATATTTAGAGTCAATACTCGAGCGATGAAATTTTTTCTCGCGCGATATAAACTGAGAAATATTTTTTCGACTGGTTTTTAAATCATCGACCGATAGCTAAATATTAAGTTATATTATATTATTATTATTATAGCTACTGATTCTAACATCTCGTGATCTTCACAGGGCTAAATACCTCGACAGGAGCCCGCTGTTTCCAGAATTTTTCAACCGCTTGCTGAAATGACACGTGGCCTTCTTGGTCCTGACCATGAACCCTTGTACAATAATCATGACCACTTATGCCCAATTCATAGGATCTGAACACAGTTTTCATTCAACTTTTGCTCGTTGAAATGGAAAATTTTTAATAATGGTAAATCAATAAATAGTTCGGGTAAATACAAAATGTTTACGGGTTTCCTTTTGTCCTATGCACCACTGGAGAAAGGATCTTCGTTCAGGCTCTTATTTTAGCACAATTCTCTTCAATATAAATATCCTGTCGCAGGTTTATTGTGGAAGGTTGAATTTTAGCATAATTATGAGGAAGTTTTGGAAGAGCAAAAAGGGATGGAGGATAACTGGATATGAAATATTAAAACAGGGAGAATAGTCCTAAGAAATTCATCTTGATTATCACGCCATAAAATACTCCGTGTTCTCATGCATGTTCGTCGCGGCCTATTTCGAGGTAAATCCGTTTTTTTTTCTTTTTCCTATTTTTCCTCCGTTGATGGTAATCAAATTCCATATAAAATATAGCATAGATCATACGAAGAATGAAATATAGATCATGCGAACAATGTTAGCGCTAGCGTGACGGAAATTACAATAACCCTATAATGGAACTGAACAATGTAAACATGAACAAAAGAAGGTAAGATGAAAGTAGCGTAAAATCTAATTACTCGAAAGCCGGCTGATCCGTAGACTTAAAAATAATTTAATCGACCTAGACAAGTTGCATTAATCGTCAGCATCGTATCAAGGCTACGTACAGTTCGATGCATAGTGGATGCGAAGAACACATCCAGACATTTATCAGGAGGAGAGAAAGTCTTGTTAATTAAATCTATTTTAAAACAAAATTACTGTCTCACAAATCAACACAAACAAAAGCTAACTAAACAGCGTAGCAAAATGAACTACGACTCGATGAAAGCTGGAAAGCTGTGAGTGAATCGCTGAAATAAACATTGCGCTGGAAAACGGAATGATGCACATATTAAACAAAATAAATATTTAAGTAATAAGTGTATAAACCACTTGTGCATGATTTCTATGTTAAGAATGAAGAAAATGAACAGAAGCTCAGAAATGCCGCACGGACATTTACTTACCCCTAAGAAACAAGTAGTATTATTTCATAGCGAAAAGGTCAGTGAATTTTGCGAATGATTTGTTTTTAAAAAAATATTTTTTCAGCATCCTCCTCTGAAAGTTGAAAATTCTATCATATGTTATATTTTAAACAATACGGTTAAACTCTACGCGCAAATTTGGGTACCTTTGCTTCTATTCGATCCGATCGGTAGCGACACATACGCCATAAGCGATAAATTTTCATGGTCATCTGTCAGATGGTCTGAATAAAAATTTTAGCTTTTCATAAAACTTCTGGCTCTAAAATATGGCGAACAAATGTCTCAATAAAGCCGAGACTACTCAACAGACGAAACAACTTTAAATCGGATCTCTGGCCATCGACCGTTCTGGAATGAGAAATTGATTCCTTCCGAAAATTCTGTCTTATGTAAAGAAATACGGTATGGCTTGCATTCATATAGCCTGAAAGCTGTTCCTGTCAACAGAACAAGCGATAACAAAGTAACTTCCTGCTCTTAAATGCTACATGTAAAACGAACAACTAGTAGAACTTCAAGATGTTATTTTGACTGCGCGTATCGAACACACCCGCAATGTGGTAACTAGAGCTTTCCACGGGAATATGTTCTCGAAAACGTCTCTTTACTTTGAATATAAACACTGAGAACATACAATGAAGGTTTCCGAATAATAATAAAAAAAACCTGTCGGGTGTCTTGTGAACATAAACATCTACTTGATCAAATTTTCAAGCCACTCACCTTTTAGTAGAGGTCTCAGCGTAAGTCTACGATCCGCGAAGAAATAAACAAACTAATGTTCGCAGTACGTCGCCTAAAAACTGAAATATGATGATGTGTTTTCGATGCCCCAAAAAGATAATGATTCTTCGAATTTCAGCATTCGCCAAAAGTCATTTGCTCTTTAACGTGGAATCCTCATTTTGCCGGCCGCAGCTATAATTTTCTCAGCAGGGTAAACATATATAGTTTCCGCTACAAGTCAATTCTCAACATATTTTTAAAATTCCATTTCAATATTGACAGTATTCATGTCTCTAACAAGATTACCGCACGCGGTTAATGTTTCGCGCGTGGTCTGGCGTGACGAATCGAATCGATCCTGCGCGCGCGTGGAACGAAGATGTTGTGCTTGTCACGCAACCTCACCTAAACGAGGGAGAAGCTAAACTTTCACATTCATGCAATAAAAGTCTACACATCAACTGTCTTGTTATAAATGTATTTTTATACACCTTATCTGACTTCCATGAAAATTCCCCCCTTCCCCGGTGACTCCCATATAAACAGGACAGGGGTCCTCAACTGAAATGTTGAAAAAATAGGTAGCAAGATCCTGATTTGTGGGTGTGGCTTGAAATTTTTTTTTTTCACCCTCAAGATGTACCACAGATTTATCTAGGATGTAAATTTAACAGTGATAAAGACAATTGTTTCTAAACACCTACTCATAAAAGTTGATGGCCAAATATCTCCTCTCATATTCTTTTCTGCTCATATCCTAAAAGGTCCTGCGAAACCTCCTGCTGTGGACCTTTTGAGGCTGAACACCTAAGAGGTACCAAACCACTCTTTTAATCCCTAAAAGGTATGATGAGCAACTCATCTTTTTTATATGGGAGACCCCCAGGGGAAAATTCAGCATTATAATTTACGAGTAATCACACGCACAATTTACACCTGACCCAACCCGGTAAAGGGGAACAAAAACCAGTTTTTTTTCTTCACAAAATAACCTCTGCTGAACCGAATAACGCGAGCACCCAATTGTCATGCCAACATGGTGTGAATATAGTTGTTTAACAAATTAATGGTAAAGCTGTGACCTCGTTCCAGTCTTGAAGACTGGAATTCATCAATCAACTGGTACTCGTTCCCCTGACTGAAACGTTTGCTAGAGATAGTATTTATCACTACTGCAACAAAACCAAGGGTATTAACCACAAGCACAATAAAGGTGAAGAAATTCTAGCTACATTTATAGCTGTAGCAATAATTAAGTTGGAAATTTTTTTAAGTCTATTCACAAACAAAACTCACTCACTCACTCATCCTCCTTGCTCTTGTGAGTAGAGCATAAGGCTATGCAAATAAACAAAACTAAAATATTTTAAATCATGAAGACTAGAAACACATGCAAAATGTGTTAATATTATTGGCTGAGGGCTCAAGTTTGAATGATTAACAATAACCTGCATGCCCACCTTCTACATTTACCAACAAAAAAGTCCAACATTGTACTAAAGATTAAGTTTCCATAAGAAAACAATGACAAAACATAAACCACAACTGAAAAGCTAGCCAGTATTGTATCTGTTTTGCAAAACACCTTCTAAATTAGGGTTTACAGATCATGTCAGGTCTCGACTTTTTTGTTGTCAATCTTCAGAGTTGCTTTTGACAATAAAAATATCATGAAAAAATTGGAGAAAAAATTATAAAATATAACAGTCATGCTTTTTCCCTTGAAATAAATGTTTCCACTAAATAAGACTACAGGTACATCACACCATCCTACTTAAATATATAAGTTAAAATTTACACACCATAAATTATTAAATAACTTGATTAGCCCATATTTTCGAACAAACTGCCTCAGTTGATCTAACTAACAAAATAATGAAAAAATATGTGAATTTGATTCCAAATTAAAACTACTTCACTCTATTTTTCATATTCCGAAATTTTGTTCACCACCAGAACTGACATGTAGCAAATAACATGTCTGCCAGCCAAAGGTTTGAAAAAATTTTGCAATGCATTTAACTACCTCACATAAATTGAAATAACTACATAATTAGCATTTGAAGTTCAACCAAAACCACAAATTGTAGCTAGCTAAGATAATGAAAAAATATTAAATACTAGTTATCATTAGATTTGCACTTATGATGACAGTTTGTACTTGTTGACTCAGTGAGAGGCTTGACTTAAATTAGTGGACACTCAGAAAAGTGAAAATCATAACTATTGCAATGACGTACATGACAAAAAATGTAATTCCAAGACCAATAGCCATATAAGCAAAATTCCGTGCTGAGTTTGAAGCAATTGTGGCAGCATTGTAGTCACCTCGGGCCACGGAGTTCCGAACCTAAAAACAATTTAATGACAAATTATGACTTCTTGCTGAATGACATGCTATTACATGAAAGGAATACTTCATGTGCACATAGATGTATAGCTTAACACACCTTGCATGCACTGCTTGAAAGTATATAATCACAACTGTTTGTAAATTACTAGGTAATCTTATTATACACTTTAAACCCTTTTCAACACTTATTTGGTTTACAGTGCAACTATATACAGACCAAGCCACCTAGAAAACTAGTTAACCAATCAAAACATAAACTGAGAAAAATGAATGAACTGGTACACTGTAACTTCTCATGACAGCAAGTAAGGACCTGTTTGATGTGAAAACATTTTAACGCTATTGACTCCTTGAACTGCCCTAATACAGTGTACAATGTCACTCTGAGCTTAGATATTTAGTCTTTGACAGCGAATTATCATATTTATGTAATTATAACTCTCGCCTGAAAAATTTAGCTTAAAAACTCATTTGTCACTGACAGCTAAATCAAAACTGTTGAAAGGTGTACAAAATTTGGGATCAAAACTAACCAATCAGTAAACGGCAAAGTTTTCTGAGAGGTTTGCAACTCTTTGCACTTTGTTGGGTTTTCAATTTTGTTAAAGTGCTACTGCAATGATATTTACACTTTTTTTAAATTCTGTATATATGCTTCAGAGTCCCCTTAAATTTTCAAAAATTTAAGGTGGCTTTGGACCCCATGTATAGATGTTTTTAAAACTTTGCCAAAAGTTGCGTCTTATCGTGCTTATTAAAATTTGATAATACAAAAAAATTTCACCATGCCATTTTTGAATTATAAGCCTCTCAAGCTGTAATTAAGGGTGTTTTTAGAAGGTCATACTGTTGCTATGGTAACGTACTGTGTCACGAAATTGATGACAACGGGTTCACCAATGATTGGGCAGTTTTTTGATACCATGATTGTAGCATCAAGTGATAAAGAGTGGTTATAATGACCCATCCAAATCTAACTGCTGGAAACTGTTTTGAGCCACCTTAATTGGTTTATTCGAGAAAAAGATTGTTAACCTTTAATTACAAGTTCTCTAGTGACATTCTGATTGGTTGGCCCGATTCAAGTAGCTGCACTGCACTGTAAGTGTACCTAATAGTAGCCAAGCTTGCTTACCTCATTAGATTTTAGTATTGCCACAATACCAAGAGGCCAGCAGCAACAAAGGCAGGCAAACCATGCCAAACCCTGATAGTCAGGGGGAGAAGCTTGTGGCACTGGTTGCACCATGTAGGCTGGACCAGGTTGCTGCAAACAATCAAATCAGATGTTATGATCATTATTCACAGTCATTTATGCTCTTAATTATTTCCTTTTATGTGAACGGCTATCAGAGTGAAACAAAACACAGCTCAAGCGTTACTAATATGTGAGCTAGCAAGGCATGCGAGGCATGTGAGCCAGGATCCCTAAACATAATAAGCTCACTAAGCTAACTTAGGCTAACCAGAGAGCTGTTTAGAATAAATGTAGTGCTAGTTAGGCTAAGAGGTGTGTTATTTAGACTAACCAGCAAGTGAGCCGTATAAGCCAGTAATCCTTACTGGCTCTAAGCTAAGGCTAGTACTGTGAGCTTTTATGTAGTGGCAGAGGTGGTGGTGGTGGTGGGCTATTTAGGTTAACTATATTTTATTATAATAAGTTAATTCGACTGTGCCAAAAAGAATGGCTTGCATGTACACTTGCATGACTTGCTGACTCACACTTCATGCAGACCCAAACACCAACAGATCTCATTAACATGATAATGTATACTGGTATATAGTTTTCATCATTCTTTTTCAAAGACATGGTAGTAAAGTTATATACAGTGTATCATTTCATATTGAATCATATTGTAAACACGGTCTGTACACAAGATCCAAACAACAAAAAGCTCAGAGCCATTTCGGTGCTCAGACATGTTATCCAACCATGCTGTACACAAAATTAGAAAATGGACAATTTACACTGTCTGCAAATTTTAGTTGGACAATGTCAGATGACCGACGTATACATGTATGTACATGTATGTGTGTAATTAAAATGCGATTGATCAATTTAGCGAGTTGTACATTCTACTACAGAAAAGCTGCTTGTCGACAAAATGTCTTGTGATGGGCCAATTTTTACTAACATATGGTGAATAAATGTTTATAACTTTTGTTTCCTTTTTCTTTTTTTTCTCTCAACATGTATTTTCTAAGAACATTTTGTTTAATTACATAATTCATGTCTGACTCAACCATTTAAAGCCATTCTGCATGAGTTCAGGAAATGGTTTCTCTCATCTGTCAGATACAAAGATGTACAGTAGAGATGTTCCACATAGTACTAGTTTAAACCTAAGTCTCCTTGATCCATCCCATAAGTTATGGATCCTTGTTTATTTCTCATTGATTTAAAGGCTGCATGCTTTACATGAACTTAAGACCGAAAACTTAGACAACAGACCTCAAACGTTACTTAGTAATCTCAGAGCTTCCCCTATTTATACAACAACACACTTTTTGTACAAACTGTAATCAAACATTGCAAAAACTAAAATTAAGCTAACAAACTCCACATATTAGATACCATATGCCAGTCATAACTGATATAGCTATTAATTATTAATAACATATTAAACAATCAATTCACAAATTTGTAAAGTTAAAAGCAGATGAATGCAAAACATACAGCTGTTGAGACCATGAAGCCACCCACAGGACCACCAAGATACATAGGTTGCCCAGGGTAACCAGGTGGTGCGTGGTAACCAGGTTGCCCAGGGTAACCAGGAGGTTCTGGGTAACCAGGCTGGATTTGTTGAACAGGTTGCCCAGGGTAACCAGACTGCTGAGGGTATGGGGGTGGGGCATCTACCGGATAGCTATAGGCTGGTGGGGGTCCATCATCTGTTTTGTTGTTAGTGGCAGGCTGAGAATCATTGGCTGTTGAAAATGGAAAATAACAATATTTACTAACAAATAAATAAAGGACATTTTTGTTATTTCAATACTGACAGTACTGAGCACATTCTAATTGGCTACAGGGCTCCTTATGTGTTTGTTTTAATCAATATCACAGCATAGCACATTGTACAGTCTGCTTTTACCTTTAGGGGCTCTCACAGTTTTTTTGGCCCTATAGTTTGAGTACTGTGAATCAAGGAGTTTTGGTTGTCAATGGACAAGCCTGCACATGAACCTGCTGGAAATCATGGTATTTACAGTATTCATCAATTTGAAAACAAATAAGATGATGAATACAAAGTCTATCATGATTCCCTGCAGGGGAATCTCATAGAGGGAATTGGGAGTTGGCAGCAATGACGCTGAAAGTGTCAACAACAACAACAACAACAACAACAACAACAACACGGTTTATTTCAACTGTAAAATTTCCTTAATTACTGATTAATAAATAAATACAAGTACAAAGAGCAAAGAGAACATTCACTTCTTCCTTCTTGAAAACTTTCCCTGTACTGATTATTGTTCTTGGGCTAATCGCCTACCTTTATCTGCCATTTCTTAAATGACCAAGTCCACTTGACCAGCAATGCCTCCAGATCAGATCTATTTATAATACCAACAATTGAAAATACATGTAGTTGCATTATCTTCAGAAGCCCAAATTGTTCCATGATTTTGTTCCTTTAAATAAGACTTTAAATTACAGTACTTGATGATCTCTGCTGAAAGAAAACTCTATGGAAATCTAGTTAATATGGATGGAGAAATGAAAAGAAGACTTTGTCAGAGTAGGTTCTAAGTAAGGTATGAGGATTGTGAGACACACATGACCACTAAAAAATAACAATACTGAGAGAACTGTGAAATTTGACAAAACCTTTGCCAGACACATTCTTTTTGAAGTACCATTTTTTATCAAGAATATTATTTGGTGAGGAAACTGTGAGAGGCAGAACAGATTTCTATTAATTAAGTAAATGGTGGTCTGATCTTCTCCCTTATTAGACCTTCAAATACCTAACAGAAACCTGTAGCACTCCGGGCAGCACTTAGCTATTTGTCAACTTGAAGAGTTAAAACCGCAAGAATCAGTAATTACGTGACGCTGCTCTTTTGAGTGTTAGGTGTTTGTTAGAGCAACTGTACATGTGAAACTAACTAATAAAAGAAACTTGTATAGGGTCATTCCAATAATTAATCCTGACCAGTATTTTTGTTTCACCCCAGTTTTATGCCTGCAGGTAACATTTCTGGAGTTGAATGCCCAGGATTTTTGTCTTTTTACTACCCAAAGATTTTTTTAGATGTCTCCCCAAATGACTTTTGAAATATTGTAGATTCCCAAAGAGGTTCTGACTTAATTGCTGATGACATTGAAAGATTTCCATGTAAGTTGCTGGACTCAAACATGATATTTGATACTAGACTTTTACTAACTAAGACTTTTTCAAGATGTGTACATAGTTAATGTTTAATAGCAAAATTAGATAATTTATCCACTTTCAGTTTGCCAAACCTGATATGTTACTAGAATTTTAGATGAACTGTACATGTATTTATCATGTATTTATCATGTATATACTTTGTACAAAGTTTAATTTAATTCAATTTAATTTCTCATGCACGACCCCATAAGCTACTAAGCTTCAATATTTATCATGCTTAAATAAAGGTTGTCTGTCTGTCTGTCTGTCTGACTATTTTCTAACAAAATGGACACTTCTGCTCACTTACAATGCGTTATTGTTGGCAAGCATACACTTTGTAGATTAAGTGGAAAGAAAGTACCGTGGTGTTAATTTACACACTATGGTAATTGTAACAGCTACAGCAACACGGACGACACTATGGCAAAACTTCTTGACGTCTTGTACGAGCTTCAAGTTGTATCCGATACGGACTCATATTAAATGGAGATAGCTGAGGGGAATAGACCCGGCAGTGGTTGCTCAACTCCTATTAGCTAGTTTTTACTGAACGTTCAGTCTTTATGGTAGAAAGAAGCTTGCATTGTTCAAGTCATACAAGAGACTTATTTTATAAACATGGCCAGGCCAACGTCATGCAATTTTGTTTGATCGTATTTTTTAGGATCAACAAGGACTGTAAAAATAAAATCAACTTAGCTTAAGGATGCAGACAAAACACTGAGATTTTGTTGTAAGATTCCTGAATAAATCGTTTATTTCACTTCTTGGTGGATGGAAAATATTGAATCATACGACGTACCAGATGAAATGTAAGAGTAAAGTTCTACATCGCTTGTGTTGATATTTGTAACCAGCATGACTGTGTGCGGACCAAAACAATTAAGACTCTAGACTTCACTTACCAGCATACAACAGGAATGAGTAATGTTCCTCTACTTGCCGTAAGAAGAAAGTTCTTCCACGATGGTTTTAAAATCACCGCAGCACGATTGACACGATTGAAGGAGTTCGAATGATGTCACAGCTGTGAGATACCAATAGTGTTGTGTAAAACAAATGAAGTGTAACAAGAATGCTTTTCGTCAATACCCAAGAGGGTAGCAGTTAGGTGCCAGGCAAGAATAGTTAATTTTTTTTTGTTTTGTTTCTGGCTATCTTTGAATGCGAATACAAAAGATTTAAAAGAACTTTGTTTAAAGATAATGTTTCGATTAGCTATGCTAGCTGGTTGAAAATATCTTTCATAATTCTTTCTCAAAGCACGACCACTGTGGTCGCGACAGACACCCCGACATACCCACCCTGGGAATGGTCTATAGATTGCCACCTGATTTCCGCGCGCTTCACTTGCGTTCTGTAGCGCGCGTGAACAAAGCAATGATGGTGAACATCTCGTACCTGATTCTTTTCTGCTTCATAGCAGCAGGCTTGCAAGTTGTAAACTGCAATCCACCTGTGGGTCAGCCAGTAAGTGACAGCAATGTTCCAGCTCCCAAATTGCCAACGTTCCCCTCGGCATTTTCGGCGCTTATAGAGGTGAACATTGTGAATAAAAACTACACTGCCCTCTTCAAAGAATTCTACGATTTGGAAGCAAACCGGGGTAGTATCGAGAGAACAAAAGATGGAAAGACACATCGCTCTATCTACGACTACAACTTAGACGAAAAGACTTCTATTGACTTGAATGCTAAAAACTGCACTGTTTATTCCATTAGTGGTGGCCGGGGTTTCAACTTTTTTGGAAACAACAACTCGCACATCGAAAGTGTGGCCCAGCTGTTTAGATTCGCCAAGCAGTATAATGAATCTTACAAGGGTGTTGTGCCCGTCCGAGGCATAAGGTAAGTTCATGTAATGCGGTACAATCATTGTAAGTTTATAACTATGAAGAACTGTGTTCTGCTCGCAACTCGATTTTTAGGTGATTAGTTTCAGTTCTAGTTTCGTTCAATTCCCCAAACCGTGCAACGTTTTATCTCCTTATGAAGAGCGAAGTGTTTGCAGAAGCATAAGCGTAAAAAAAGATAAGCCTTCTTGAGAAACATTTTGCGGTAAGCCGCCGGAGAAAACTTATATGTTTCCGTCAAGTGGGTGTTGAGCTTTATTTGATGTGCACTAATCCGCCATCTAAATAATTAAAATAAAATAATGCATAAGTTACGTAATTACACGATTTGAACATTCTGCAAACATTATTGTGTGTCAACTTTTCTGTAGCCCGGTCCTCACTTACGACGCAAGCATACGCATAAGCATAAGAGAAGCTTACGCGCTATTGAGGACTGCCGGACATAAGTTAGATAAACATAAAAGAATATCAAAACCTTTCATTCTTCTGATGCTCATGCTTTTAATGGTCAATGCTGCTTTTGTGTCCAGTGGGGACATGTTGGTATATTAAGGCATAAGCATAAACGTAAGCGAAAGACTTTCAGCCAATCAGCGAGCATTTTATGCTTATGCCAACCATGTCCTCACTGAATATAACACTGACATACAAGCAAGCATAAGCATATTAAGCTTATGAAGAAAGTGTATGCCTGTGTCGCAGCTATCCGCATAAATGCATAAGCTCCTCGTGTGTTTGCTTACAGTTTGCATCCTAAGTGAGGACCAGACTTTAAAACAAATTATTGAAGCTTTGTTATCATTTATAATTACTTCTACAGCTGTATCTACACTGTATGTTTGGTGTACAAACAGGGCTGAATATTATTAATGGCTCAATATTTTAATGCTCTTGAACCTTTCAAAATGTGGATATGGATCAGTAGTTTTATATAAAAGCCTATCACGGCAGTGACTTAGCAAGATTTATCTGACAAATTAAAACTTGCTGTGTCACTGCTGTAATATTTAAAAACACAGAACCGTGAAGTTGTTGCCAGTTGCATGTACATTGTATCTAAACATTAACATACATATGGGAACTAACTCATGCACACATGCATGCATTCATGCATACATCTATCCACATAGCATAAATAGTTACATATTGATATAATTTAGAAAACACTCTGTAGGAAAGTGCGTGCTAAAAGCTGTATTTGGACTATAACTCAATAGAAACACAAATTGTTAATGTAGTGATACATGGGGCACATTATATTAACCAAAGAGAATAATTTACATTTTGATGTTCAAAGTAAACAAGTTTTTTTCTTCTTTTGTTTTTATTGCAGTGTTTTCTAAAAGAAATATGAAACACGCTCACCCTGTTTCTGTATTGTATTTAAACAAGACTGTTTCTGTTGAGGAATTATCGGCTGATAGTTGTCCCACAAAATTTGATCTTCATAAAATAAATATTTGGTTGACGAGAAGTGATTGAAGCTTCAAGGGCAAATATGCTAGTTTTAAGAACATCAAATTTCCAAGGGCAACTACATGTAACATACCAATAGTTCCAAGACATAAACACTCTAATTGTCTTAAATGTTCACCACTAAATTTTCTTTTGTATGCCAGTTCAAATATTGTGTTGAATTATTTTCAACTTTTTTTTAGATGAAAGGCATGAAAGGCAAATATAAAATTTGAAAAAAGAATGCATGCAGACAATTGCTTTTTCCATTTTTTTCTTTAAGCCCAGTTGTTTTACAGAAAAATTTTCACAGATTAGTACTATCCATCTGGGTATTTTCCTTGGATGGGCACTGTGTGCTGATGGTGTCTCTCCGCTGATGAACACTATTGTGTCACGTGATCAATTTAAACCAACACGAATTGGAGAAAATTTAGTGGAAAATTTAGTGAACTATAATTAAGGAGTTATAGAAACACTCGTGAAAGTTTGGGAGAACTCAAAAAAGATGTGGAAACACTTGCCTTTTGGCTTCTGTTACCACAACTTTCTGGTTCTACCAAACTTCCACTCGTGTTTCTAGAACTCGATAGAAACACAGAACATGTTCTCCATCTGCTAAATATTATCCCCTCTCTGACACATTAGACCCATCGCAAAGGGAAGGGCAGGGGGACTAATAGCCCCCTTTGCAGGAATTAAATTTTGTTAGCTGTTGCTGAAAGTTTTTTTGTAGCTTTAAAAGGTGAAGATGTACGCTTAGAGTCCATAGTGTGCTGCATTATTATTCGTTTCTGTTAGTAGTTGAGGTGGCCAGTGAAGAGGTTTTAAACTGATATTAATACTGATCTGTGTGTTTTTTTTTTTCATTGTAGATGCAATCACTGGAGAGCTCAGATTGTTCACAACCACAGTTCTTATTATTTGGATTACTATTTCTCAGTGCCCGACTGGAAAACAACTTGGCAGAATTCAACAGTAGTACGTGCTGTTATCAACGGTACAAGCTCTCCAAGACCCCAGGCCAGTGCACATGCCTTCTTTCATGTTTATGACTTTATTGACTTTCACCCTGGCTCCCCAGACTCATCCAATTTTCAGTTTCCTGCTGGATATTACTGCCGAGGACTTAAAGGTGAAAACAAGACAGTTCCTCAAGTTCCTTCAGCTTTCAGCCTGGAATTTGAAACAGTTACTGTATCAAGTAGAAACAGTTATAGAAATTACACAGTGTCAACCCAGAAGGTAGGTGCAATATGTGATATGTTCCTTAATAAAGTTGCATCATCGTCATCAAAATCATAGTTTTTTCCAAGGGAACTTTCATCTACTGGTTGCCAAAAACCTTTCTAGTGTGCCTATAATTGTAACCCCTGGCAGTGGACTCCAACATGGGCAGATTGAAGAAAGCAATGAACTATTAGAAGAGTGAGTGTGTTTGGAGAATGTTCTGTGTAGCACAGGCGGCCCAAGCTCTCAATGTTATCCTTTTTTCCCCCTTTTTATGCGAACGTTCAGGCTAACGTGACATATGGCATGTACTATTACATAACGACCGAATTTGACCACGCGAAACATGACTCCCGCCTTGCAGTATATGGAGGTGTTGTGTTACAACGGTTTGAATTTATAACGGTTTGTATGGGAATGCAACGGCTTTGCTTGAAAAGCCAATTATTCTTATATTTTGTGAATAAAATCTACTTACCCTGTTGCTGTGTTGTATTCTTTGTTGTTTGCCAGCTCCTCGGGCCGATCTAACACGATTTTGGCGAGTTATCGTTCTGTGGGTTTCCACTACTAAAAGAAAGACAAGGCCGGACACTGATTTCCGGAGTGCCCGCCGCTCGAAGCGAATAAATCCACTGAAAATAACCCTGCCGGCTCAATTCCTCCGTAGAATCGAAGAAGAAATGTTGAAGTTCCATGTCAGTTCACTCGCTACGCGATTCCGTCCACAACGCCTTCGCAACGATACATTTATTTCGAGATTACTTCGCTCGCAAACTCGAAAACAGCCGCGTCACAAAAGTTAGGACACTTTCGCGGTGTTGGTTAACTATAATTAGCCCGACCGGGGGTTGTCAGCAACGATTTGTCAACGGTCAAACCAAAATGCTCCCCGGGTACCCCGGGTACCCATAAAGGGAGTGCCCGGTTACCCGGGGAGCATTTTGGTTTGACCGTTGACAAATCGTTGCTGACAACCCCCGGTCGGGCTAATTATAGTTACCCAACACCGCGAAAGTGTCCTAACTTTTGTGACGCGGCTGTTTTCGAGTTTGCGAGCGAAGCAATCTCGAAATAAATGTATCGTTGCGAAGGCGTTGTGGACGGAATCGCGTAGCGAGTGAACTGACATGGAACTTCAACATTTCTTCTTCGATTCTACGGAGGAATTGAGCCGGCAGGGTTATTTTCAGTGGATTTATTCGCTTCGAGCGGCGGGCACTCCGGAAATCAGTGTCCGGCCTTGTCTTTCTTTTAGTAGTGGAAACCCACAGAACGATAACTCGCCGAAATCGTGTTAGATCGGCCCGAGGAGCTGGCAAACAACAAAGAATACAACACAGCAACAGGGTAAGTAGATTTTATTCACAAAATATAAGAATAATTGGCTTTTCAAGCAAAGCCGTTGCATTCCCATACAAACCGTTATAAATTCAAACCGTTGTAACACAACACCTCCATATACTGCAAGGCGGGAGTCATGTTTCGCGTGGTCAAATTCGGTCATTATGTAATAGTACATGCCATATGTCACGTTAGCCTGAACATTCGCATAAAAAGGAAAAACAAAAGGATAACATTGAGAGCTTGGGCCGCCTGTGTGTGTAGTGGGTCACAATGCTGGACTCGCCCAACACATTGCATGATGAAAAGCCTTATGTTTGTGTACAGCTTGATCACAGTGGGACATGGGTGATGGCAGTATTAAATTTGTTCACTTTTTACCGCTTTTTTCTTCTCATCTGCCACAAGTGATGAAATATATATTTTATTAGCTAACCCAGTAACAGATCTCTGCCTTTAATATACGTGTATTTCTCATTGTAACAGGAAGTTTATGATCTTGAGAAGAAGCTTGTTTTGGTGACGCACCCCAACCGGTTTTATCCTGATGCTGGTCCAGTGCTTACAATTCATGACTTCAACACGGGCATTATCTACAATATCTCATCTGGCAAGATTGGAACAGTGTGCAAGGCATCTTTTGAAACTCTCAATAAGGACAGGTGGTTTGCAGAGGACAGTGAACATCATCACATTCGCATGAAGACAACCCAAGAGCTGTTTAATGTCCCACAACGAAATGGTTCTTCTCCACTGGTATACAAGGGGACAACCTCGGTGCGGGGCATCAATGCTGACATCTGGGTTGGCAAGGCTATGATAACGAGCAGGAAAACAAATAGATCACATGAGGTGACAGAAGTATTCAAGATCTAATTGTTTTATATTACTATTAATAATTATTTCCCTGTTTGTCCAGCCGAACACCTGTCTTTCCGCTTTTTCATTCCTCTATCCTTTCATCCATTCATATCCCTCCATTCATTTTAATACTGTACATGTCAAGTCCTTAGTTTGGGCAAACTAGGAAAATACATGTAAATGTTGAAAATGAAAACTTTTTAAAACATTTATTCAAAATCATAGTTCTCAATGCATAAAAAACTGACTGTTAGTAGAAAGTTGTGTCTGCAGTCATGTAATGCAAATTATTGTCATTGTGTTGATATAATTTGCACATCTGCAGTGTACATGCATTTTTAAGAAAATATTGTCCTTAGAAGAGGTGGGGTGCACACTAAAAATGCTGAGTATAGAAGAATACATGAAGGGTCTTTCACTTGCCAATTGATTAAAACAAGCTAGATCAGAAATTATTTATATAACCAATAAATTTTATGCTGTTAAATGCAATTTAACAAAGTTAACAACAAAAAGTAGCTGGTATTTCTGGTCAGCCATATTCATATGGTATTCCATGCTCATTGCTCTTCACCATTGTACTAGCGTGTTCCAGCGTGGTGGTCCTTGGAAACGTCATTTTGGTCTATTTGTTGACGTCTCTCTGCTCTTGCCCTCCCCTCCATGTCTCCACTCTGTCTGTTAATTATAACTCAGTCTGACGGGTGCCTGGAAGACTGCTGGGGGCTCATGGCTGGGCTGCGGGGATTGCCAGCCATGGGAGCGTTATGCTTATGCAGTCTAGGAGCCGGCTGGTCACAGTGGAGGCCCCTGGATATCCCAGGCACTCATCTTCCATACAGCACGTCGATGCAGTTTGTTAATTGGCAATAAATCATTTCTGATCTAGCTTGTTTTATTTCTCACTGTATTTTAGGTTGTCATAGAGTTCTACTTTGCAAAACCAAACTGGCGTTTCACGTCAGGACCTCAAAATGATGAACACAAGGTTCCTGTTGGAATTAATTTTTACTCAGAATGGGGCCAATCTGTGATGAACTTGTTCAACTTTGATGCTGAGGCTGCTGAAACAACGGCTTTTGATGTGAAACCTTGTTTCAGTTGGGAAGAGCAGCGCTTTATTCAGTTTGCTTTGAATGGTGAGTGTGATATATGGTTGTGTAACTTGTTAAAGGGCATCAAGAACATTCTAATTCTGAGGATCTGGCGAACCTCATGGGTTGATCGTCAAGTCCAACTCTTGTTGTTTAGAGCATGAAGCAACTATTGAAGATTTAATGGTAACTTCTGGGTGGGGTGGCACTCAGTTGTAGGTTAACCCTCTCCACCTCCACTGAAGCTTAGAGGGACTGTCATTAAGGGTTGTTTAATCCGTTTTATTAAAAACTGTATCATTGGATAATGCAATTCCAGAGTTTCATCAACTGGCTTAGCCATCACAACCCTCCAAGTTGCGACCATTTTAGTCGCCAGCTCGGCGACTAAAATTAACGTGACCTATGCATTAGGAGCTTGAGTGGACTATCATCCGGAGTGAAAAGAAAAACATTCTGAGCATTAAGAATTCACTTTGCAAAGCTAGTTGTTGTGGGATTTTAACCCACAGAAATGGAGACTGAATAAAATGAAATGTTACACGTAAACAAAGATCAAGGAATTGCATTCAGTTGAGCTTGGGACGCGACGAAATTTGTTCCACTCGACTGAACTTTGGCATGTGACAATTTTACCTGGAAGCGTGAGACAACGCACACAACCGGTCAGAAGAGGAATTCTGAGAGCTTGGAAAGCCCGACGGTGACAGGATCCACAATATATTTGAGAAACATCCAGATGTATTTGAGAAACGTATTTTGTTTCAGTGGACACGAAAATACTTGACTTTACAGCAAACTTGATAACACAAGCACGGGGGATTCTATAAATAAAAAAAACTGATGAAAAGCGGATCGCAGTTGTAAATAAATTTCACTTGTGTGAACGAACCTGGGTTTATTTTTAAATTGTCAAAGATTTCATCAATAAAAAATATCCGTCTGAGTGATTGCCCTGAAACTTGTGAAAGTATTTTCGCGTTGAGTATTCGCGTTGTGCGGTTCGCATATTAAATTCAAAACGACAAACAATTTGAGCGTGAACTTTTCTGTCCATTTCAATAGTCTTTAATTTTCAGATGAAGTTTTATATCGTTTGCTTATTCAAGCAGAAAACGAGGTTGAACATTTAAAAAAGATCATAAGCGATAAGGTAAAAATAGTGTTCACTTTATGGTCTCAGCAAGAATTTGATGCCGCCTTGATAAACATTGGAAAACTTTCCGCCGTTCAGCTGCGAATGAGGCTATCTTATTTTAACTTGGTATAATCTGTGTCGTTTGCACTGCTCCTGTTGTGTGAATTAAAATGATATACACAAATATTTTTGTGTTTTGTGAAGCGACTTTTTTTCTTAATTTTCATCAAATATTTTCGCGGGAAAAATGGCAGTAAACATACGTTTCATTCATACATGCTCACGCAAGAGTTTATAATGAAGATAGTCTGAACCTTTGGTTTTTGATATTTGTAAATCGATGGAGCTATTTGAAGACATGTACATTTGCATTATTATAACCATTGTAAAAGATTTATTGAAAGGGAAAGCCAATCAATTTAAAATGACTGAATGAGAACTGTGATCAACTCACAACACTGTTGCAATATAGTACTTTTTCATTGTGATCAGAAACTATTTCATTTGATCATCAATCATTCCAATAAAAGCATATTTGAATCAACATTAGGTAGTTCTTTCACTGAACGGGACTTCAATTTACTTGGAAATAATACAGTTAGGTAATAATAAGATTATTATTTATTATTAATTAATTATTAATTTATGCATATATTTTGGCGACTAAAATTTTTCACTGGCGACCAAACCTGAACAGTCAGTGGCCAAATGGCCACTAAGGAAAAAAGTTAACTTGGAGGGTTGCATCATGGGTTAGGAGCCATTATACCATGTGCTAGGAATATGATAAGCATGCGTGTGATCTTTTGGGGCATTTTTATTTGTTTTTTAGTTTACATGTAGTTTTCTATTTTTTGGGGGGTGTTTTTAATAAAACAATTATTCCAATCGCACTTGTTGGACATGAGATGATTGTAGCCAACTCGGCGCTACACACCTTGTTCGCTATCTATCATCTCGTACCCAACACGTGTTTGATATAATATTCCCCAGGTGTACTTTTTTCTGGCCTCGTTTTGGACTAGTGGCTTGTCCTGATGGACTAGTGATTTAGTTTGCTTACTAGCCCACTGCCTAGTATCCAAAAACATTAGGTGTTGAGCAATGAACAAGTGGCTTGTAATGTAATGATAGCCCTGCTTTGTCAGGTTGACAATTTGCAGGTACCCATTAATATAATTTTGAGGTACGCCATGAGAATGAATTGTGTAATAACCAAGACCTCAGCTGTTGAGCCTGGCCCAGTTCAGATGTCTTGGTTAAAAAAACATGAAATTTTGTAACTATTGATAGACTGGCCTGCCTAGACTAGCACTAGCTATCCACAGGCTAGTCCAACTGTGAAGTGTAACTGATTATTATAAGAAATAAATTGATTGATTGATTTAATGACTGATGATGCAATCATTTGATGATGCATTAGCCCACCCTGACTCAGAAAAGCAGCAGTGGAGTGGTTATTTAGAGACGTATCAACATTGGTAAAAAAATAAAATATGATTTTGCAATTGTTGTCTCTAAATGTCTACAGATAATGTGTTATTGCACCTGTAGACAAATACCAGTATGACAAGTATGCAGCTTCAAGGCAGTTCTTATTGGCTGTCGCGAAGACCATCAGCACAGTCGCTAATGTGTCAATAATCAGAGTAAATGGCATTCGGGTAAGTGCATGCACTGGATTGTGTTGCTATCATTAATTATCTTTGACACTGTTTGACAACCTGATGATTGACCTTGAGTATGATGACATGACTCTGAAATTACATAATTTGCACATAAGGTTACCGTGGTAAATTAAGTTGTAAAATGCACAACATACATGTACATGTACATACATGACTGACTGATGCAAAAATGATATTTTTGCAAAGCTCATGTTTGCATCCCCATGCTACAGTATTTACAGATTTACAGGAGACAGCCTGCTGCAAGCATAAGACTGAGTCTGGGAGAAGTTGAAAGTTTTTGTAATGCAGTGTTGGAAACTATTAATTTTGACAGTACTTGCTATTTGGGCAAGTCACTCCCAAAATGCACTTACACGGTGTAATTTTCACTTGCCCAGAAAGATGTCTCCTCTACTCACACCCCCAGGGCTGGAAAAAAACCCAGGCCTGATTGCCCAGCTGGGTAAGCAAATTTTGCTCTTCAGGGCAAGTGAAAATTGAAATTGAACAGTGGCCCTGTGGGCAAGTGAAATTAGCCTCAGTACTCCTGTCAGCTTGATAAATGATAATTTCCAATGAAACCTAAAGATTAGTTAACCATTGAGTTGAGAGCATGGATTAGTTAGGAATCTAAGCATACTTTGTTCACATTTGTCCTCTGATTTCCATACTGGCTGCCTCATCAACAAGTAGCATTTTGGTTGGGGGCAAACGAAAACTGAAATCTACTTAAGTAAGCCCACAGGGCAAGTGGATTTCATTTTTTGTCCTGCCCTGCTGACCCCCCAAGACAAAAATCTTCACAATGAATCACAAACCCCAAGTTAAATTACTGATTACTGCTTGCTCAACTAGGGACCAGCAGTAATACTTCATACAGTCATGTGTAACCGCTTTGTACACAATGTATCATCACTGCAAGGAACCCGTATCTCATTTTAATTGTCTGTTTATGAAACACTAAGCTAAGTCATATATTACTGGCAAATTATTTTGGAATCTCAAAAGATATATTAAAAAATTTAATTAATGCAGAACTTTGGTAATTTTTCAGTTGGTAAGATGTTCTTGTCAAAATGGAAAATAAAAGAAGTTTTATTTATTTAATATTTAATCTTAAATAATTTCCCAAAAAATTAAAATCTTACCTACCTAACGGGTGAGTGATTGATGATCTGTACTCGCTTGATGCTTTTCACACTTGCATGGGGGAGCGTTGAGAGCACTAATTTCCAACACTGGCAATGTCTCACTGTGAACAGCAGTAATATAAATGGTATAAAGCATCTAACTGGATGACTTCACAGAAAGCACCATGTAGAAGCACTGCTTAATCCAACAATGTAAGTTTCATTTTCTGACTGAGAGATTTAGTTAGAGCTATCCTAAAAAGCATATTAAATAACAGTAAGTAGTGCATTGAAGTACATAATTGCATTAAATAGTTTAGTATAGACGTTGTTGACATTATAGGTGCAGAATAGCAGGGGAGGAATGGTAGTGACCTTCATCTTGCTGAACAAAACAAAGCTTGTGAGGGGTGATGTGGAGGTTATAGTGTATCCTGAGAAAGGACTAATGGATGCATTGAATGCCCTAAAGAATTCTGTACAGTCTGGACAATTCAAAGTGGAATTCCAACAAGGTAAGGACTGTAACAATAAATATGATTATGATGATGTGTCAACTGGGTTGGACACAACAGCAACAGTGTTGGATTTTGATTAGGAAAAGAAAACCAGAGGACCTGAAGAACATATCCTTGATACAAATGTTGAGAACAAACAACAAACCTAACTCTCTTTGTTGGATTCCCTGCCCACTCTCTCTGTATGTATAATAACAAATTACATCCCAACTGCAGATTGATGACTGCTTTACAGCATCTCCGTGAAAGTTACTGTATATAACTGGCATGAGTTCATTACCTTCCAGTCAGCATCAGTAGCTTGTATTACCATTAATTCAGAAACGTATGAAGGACAGTTACAGTAGTCTAGTCTGTCTTTTTAGAAAACAGCCCTAAGAAAGTACGCACGCTGATTGGTTGAAAATCGTGTTTCTATAACTTGATAGAAACACAGAACTAGCACAAGCTGTTGATGTAATGATGGTGCGTGCAAAGAGAATTTACATTTTGATGATCAAATTAAACAAGTCGTTTTCCTTTTTTTCATAACAGTGTTTTCTAAAAGAAGTAGAAACATGTTCTCTGTGTTTCTATTGAGTTACAGAAACACTCGTGAAAGTTTGGGAGAACTCGAAAAAGCTGTGGAAACACTCGCCCTGTGGCTCGTGTTCCCACAGTATTTCCTGTTCTCCCAAACTTCCACTCTTGTTTCTATAACTCGATAGAAACACGGTACATGTTTTCTATTTCTTTAAAAATGTAAAATTATAGATTCTAATTATTCCTTTAATTTAGTGTTAGATCATGTACCACCTTTTGGTGATGAAAACTGGTCAGGTGACCAGCCATTTTGCATAAGTTAAGGCTTAATTCTATTTAAGGGGTCTACTCTCTAGAAACACAATCTTTGTGATGGAATTCCAGGGCCAATTTAACCAGAATCAAATTATGACTTCATGAAAAAAAAAGTATGACTGCAGGGGCATGTCCATGGTTAATAAAAATTATCTTCCTAAGTGCTTAGCATGTTTATGATGTCTATAAATGACAACAACAACAACAAGAAATGACAGCAAAGTGCCTTGGTTTGCCTGTTGCTACATGTAGCTATGGCCCTGGATTCTGTCTTACTTCCTGATAATTTGACTCTTTTTTCCTAGAAGGCTTAGCTCATTTTTTCATCTAGTTTAGACTCCATTTGCTCTTAGTATGATCAGTCTTGTAAACCTAAAATGACTGTTGACCTACCTGGACTCTTTATGCTGACAATATTATTGGCATCATTTTCTCTTGACAGAAAAAATCTATGCTACTAAGTCTTCATTCTATGTTGGGTTTTGGCCATCCTCTCCTCCGCACTCTGGGTCTCCACTTACCACTGCCAAACCATCAAACCAAGGAGGCAGTAAAATGAAGACAGAGGGTGTCTCTAGTGGTGCAGCAGCAGGAATTTCCTTCCTCATGCTTGCAGTTGGAATCTGTGGAGGCCTGCTTATTGCACATGTGATCATGAAGCGAAGGGGAACCAGCTTGTTTCAGTATCAGAGACAGGAGTAGCTTCATGTATTTCATTGCTACTGTACCACGGGGGCTTATTTCAAGATAGGGACCTAGATGCCATATAACATGAAATTTTACTTTGCCATATAACAACTTAATTTCATTTTGTGGAACTTAGTTTTCCTGAACTTACTTTAGCCAGTTTGTGAAACATTTTTTCAAGTAAGCACATTAAACTAGACTTTTTCTATGACTTCAAAAACATTTCCACATGTTAAAAAAAGAATAATGCAAAAATTTCAGGTTATGAGGTTGTAAGTAATCTATGTAAACCAGCACAAGAGTTAAAGTGTTCAATCACTCCTGCCCAGATAGGAATAAGCCTAAATTTGCAGGTACTAGACAGGCATAATGATAGCACATTTGTTAAAAAGAAATGTTTGATAATCCTAGTGTCTTCTTAGACATTATTCATATGTTATCATAAACAAGGGTTTCATTGAGGTTTTGATCAGGAGCACAACTGGTTTTAACAGACTGGCAAAACAAAAACTATTTGAACAGAACATTGGAACGAAAATGTTCCTCTAGATGTTCAAACCAGCTGGCCAAAATTGTCCTAGCAGCCGGTCAATTTGCCAAGTGCCGGGACCTTAATGAAAACCTTGTGATCATAAAATTGAATGATTTATAACTGCACACTCAGTAAAGGGTGTATAACAAAGTTATTTGATGAGCTGTCTCCATGTAGAAAGTGGGGTCAACCCTTTTGAAGGCTTATAGTTGCAAGTATTGACACCATACAGTATTTTGAGAAACCTTTCACTAGCGAGGGTGAGTTAGTGTTGGCCTTTTTATGGATCTGATGATCGTTAAGTGACTAGAAACTGTGTAGTATTTACTCACTCCATGCATCTTACAAGTGTTAGTAGGGTGTTCCATAATGGGGCACATAAAAGTTACTCACCAGAAGCTTTGTTCAGTCAAGAGATTCATAGAGACTAGCATGCTTACATGCATTGCTGATGATAAGATAAAAATTCTCTCAACTCATTTTTATATATTTGTTACTTCCAGTTGGGAGAATATCTTTAAACATCAGCTTAGACTATCTCAATGGTCGAACCATTTTGTTAATTCTCCTGACGTTAATTAGTGTCATTGTAGTCTGTATTCACTGTGATGGCAGGGAAGTAAGAATACCAGGTATTACACTATTTGTGAATAGTATTTGAAAATTCTCTCAAAATTGCATGAGCTGTGTGGGTGGGTGCAATTTGAAAGAATTTTCAAATATCATGACTAGTAGTGTAAATCTTTTAAAGCTCTATTAGTCTTTCATACAATTACTCCTGATTAAGAAAATTGTGAACACACGCAATAATTTGCTCGCAGTGCAAATTAAAAATTAATGATTAATTGGCCTGCTGTCAGCCAATCACAGTGAAGTAGTTTTCACAATCATATGCATGTGCATCTAATTAAAGCTATGTTGTAATAAATAATAGTAATAATACAGGACTTGGTATTCCAGACCACCGATTTAAAGAAAGGTTTTTCCAAAGCTTATGTGGCAATGCTGAAAGGCAATCTGGGTAATAGTCAATTAATTTTAGTAAACACCCTGAACTTGAAATGTTTCCAGTTACATTGAAGATGTATGATGGCATGCAATGTGCATGGCAGAGTTATTAGGATGTAGTGTTGATGAACTGCTGTGAATCGTAATCAAGCACAAATACCTTTAATATCCTAGAAATCCTCTTGCCCAGTGCTTTTCATTTGGAGCACCGTTTTGGAAACAGCTTCATGTATAATATTCAGGGTTTTTAATCAAAGAACATTTAGTTTTTAAGATAAAGATATTTAATATTATTGTATTTATTATTGCGACTTGAGATGGAGGTTAGAGGGAGATATGGAGAATTTGTAAACTTGAGTCAAAAGTGAGGGATTTCAAAAGGGGTGAAAATTCTGGGTGGTTGATGTTGTGAACAAACAAGCCCATATTTAAGGAGCAATTGTTTTAAATGTGTTTCAGCTGGTAGCCTTATTAGTCACAGTAATATTCTTATTTAGATATATTTAATCCATGCATATGCAATATGCATATTTAATCCATAAAATACTTTTTCATTTGAACCTTTTCCATTATGTACAGTAATTAAAAGTTGACCTAAGAGTCCAAATGCTCTACATGGTCTTGGCTGTTTCTTGGTTATTTCTGATGTTCTGCCGGTTAACGGGAAACATTGAAGACTTAACTTAATTATTACCTTGCAACTACCATGTCACGATGAGGTCTTGGCTCAAACACGGGGGTCCAGGCTAGACAGGTGACAGGCAAACATTATGGAATGTGCCGTTAGAGTTGCGTTTACTTAATTTAGAATCTCATGAACGAAAATTGGGCGCCTTCGCTATTATGAAATCCTATTTAGTAATTCGAGTGCTAAAAACAATAATAAAATAAAATAAAAATCAGCAGAAGGCTAAGGAGAAAGCGTTTTTCTGAAAGAACATACCCTCCAGTCCCAAGGCCCTATAAGGGAAGGTGGGGGGGGGGGGGTGGGGGTGGTCTGAGTATTCCACATCCCATTAATTTTTTCCAAAATATCCCGTATCCTGTTAATTCCAGTTGCAGACATTAGCGATTTTCCTACTCGATATCCCGTGTTATCTGATCTAAACATCCCATTGATTTTCCTCCAAGTATCCCGTTAATTTTTTTACCTTAATATCCCACATCCTGAAATAAACTTCAAAAGGCCGATACGAGCTGGCTGGCCAGTACAACTCTTCAAGGGGCTGGCTATGCACCTGCACCTGTTGTAGAGTGGATTCGTCAGTTTCTAAGCCCGTGTGATCTCCGGAAGATCCCAAAGGAGTTTACCCTTTTCCGCTCTGTAACTCTCGCCTGCATGTGTAGCAGGCGTCGTAGCAGGCTTTTTGTCGAGCTCGCCCCAATTTTCACGCGACTACCTAGATATTAAACGAGGCTCGTAGTCACGTGATTACTTTTTGGCGGCCATATCTAGCTGTGCTGTAGGTTTACCCTTGACGAAAGCGGAGTTATAGGGAGTTTAAGCCTATAAGTAAGCTTATTAATCAGGGAGATACTTTTAAAAGAAGAATGATCATTTGTACGAACAGGCCAGAAATCTAAGTACGTCTGGCTTTAGCTGAAAGGCATATAGAGAGCGGTTTAATGTCAAAGAAAAGGTAAGCTTACCTATCAAACCTTACATGAATTAATGAAAAATTGTGGTTGAGGTATTAGCTTACGCCTTGGTTGTATTTTAAACAGAAATGGACGAGACTGAGAAATCTATCGACAGTTCAGTTGCTCAGGAATCTTTCTTCGATTCCCCAAAAGGTAAACTACACTCTTAGTCTACGAAGAAACTAAAATTTGTTTCCTCGTCAAATTCTTGCCGAGTTGAGGTTGACCTCGACCTTGATAATCATTATAAAAGGGAAGCTTAATCACTATTCTATCAGAAGGCTTAAGTTTAACTCACTCTTTTTTATAAGGTTTTCTAATGTTTATTTCTGCAGGAAACCTCCCTTCAGCTCATATCACATATCCTGATGAGGAAAAATCTTTGGCAAAACACGTTTTAGCCACAATCATGGTGAGTCTGCATCATGTGTAACATTGAGAAAAAAAGAAACTTCTTCCCCAGAAAATTTACCAACCCGGTTTATTTGTGAAGCAAATTCAAGATTAGGTAAACTTGCCCATTGCAAAATGCCCTGTATTACCATAGGCTGCTGAATTTTGAAAATCCCCCACAATTGCTTTGACACAAATTTAAACCACATGAATTAATATAGTGTGCTGAGCCATTTTTAATAGTTCCTAGGGAGAAGTTCGTGAGGCTTATATGCTTGAAATCAGAAACAAAATAATTTCTTTCTCCGATTTTTATACCAATTTGTTGTCAGAACTAAGGATTTTTTTTTATTCCTCCCACTTGTATATGTTTGAGTTGCATTATATTTATAAGTACTCAAATAAATTTACAGGCAAATTTTGATGTTAGGCTAGACTAATAGACACTAAATATTATTATCCAGCATCAAGATCACAGAAGAGCTGAACTTTGTTGCTCAAACGCAGAAGAAAGTAGCGCTGATCATTCAGGGGAAGTAACCTCAGCTGTCCAACAAAATTCAGATGACTGCCCTGAAATATCAGGTATGACTCGCTAGTGGTAACTACTGTTAAGAGAGATCTCTGTAAGACAGACACTGATGCCTGGTACCAGCCAAATATCCCATGTTTTTCTCTAATATTTCTTTTTTAAGGTACTAGACACCCTCTAAGCTGTAGAGTAGACACTGGACATGCACTCTATGCATGACAAATATATCATGCATGAGATATTTATTTCACGTTGACTAGTGATCAGAAAATAAAAATGTGGTCATCAACACTGGCCTCCAAGACATAACACATTTCCAAAATTTTTAATTTTTCAGACTTATTCATAGCTTATGTACATGTACTGTCCATGGATGTGCAATGTTAAACAAAGGTCTTACCCATGTCTTTGCGACTTGATTCAAACCTGGCAGTTTTACAGATCAGGTTTTAAAACTGTGAATGCATGGGCAATTAATTGTAGCTCACCTTGAAAGCCACCACCCCTGCACTTCTGTAACTTCTATTTTAGCTTCACACTTTCCTTTTTTTTTTTTTTTTGACTCCTGAGGTGGCTTTGGATATTTTCCTAGAACTGCAAACTCTTTGTGGTACACACCTGCATGGGTTATGGGCTGGTAGCTCCATTTTGGGGATGAGATGGAGGGCTGTTTGAAACAAGTTATACCCGTATGTTTTCAAAAAGAAGAGGTCCAAGAAAACATTCACTCCTCTCACAAATTCTTTTAATGAAATTAAGGAAATATAGATCATTAGTCCTTTGGCTTTGATATTTTACCCTGGTGAAAGTTCTGTTTACACTAGTTCTTGTTCTGTTTTGTAGATCACAGTGTACCTTGCACTCAATCATCATCATCTATCTCAGCATCATCACCTGTTGCTGCTTTAGTGCCAACAACAGACAACAGTGTACCAACACAACAAGTGCTGGAACAAACTCTACCAGAAGAAAAAACACCCTCCTCTAATATGGAGGTGTCCAATCTAAATGATTCACCATCTCTTGGTTGCCAAGTCATGGACTATGCCAGTGAAAAAGACTGTAGTGATAACTATTCCTTCACAGTTAGTCAAGATGAAAGTTACCATGCCCTGACTGATGAAGACTCATGTGATGCAAGCTACTTGCAAAGTGTTAGTGATTCTGCTGTTGCATTTAACCAACAGTACCGAGAAAAGAGAGCTGAAGAAGAGTCCTCCGTAGTGGCAGACCCATTTTCTCCAGAGGCATTCTTTTCATCTATTCCACTGTTTAATAAACTTCAGAAGAGACCAGCGACAATACTCCCCAAACTGTACAACACAGATTCTTCCAGTTATTACCAACACGAGCAGGCAGATCAATGTTTTACAATAGAGGATCATGGAGTGATTATGTGTAACAGCGAACCAAGCTCTACCCATGTGTTGCATGGTAGCAGTCAAAGTGTACCCATTGCACCCAAACCAGATCCCAATGCTAAAGTGTCATGTTATGTCCTTGTGGTCCCAGCTCCACTGTATTATAAAAATTTTACTCCACAAGACAACCTGCAAATACAACAACAACAACACCAAGAAGATCTTCCTGTGACTTCCCCAACTGAAGCTCATCTTGCAGTAACAAAACTTGATGCCACCCCTGAAGGTAAGAAACAGCAAATGAGATTTTCCCTTTTTCTTAGGACCTGTGCTGTTTGATTAGTGAAGCAACATCTGTAACTTCATACTATAGACAACACCGACCATATAAATAATAAATTACATTTGTTATCTAAAAGCTGGCAAAATGAAGTTTAAATTTGCTGGTATATGCATATGTAAAGGGCTGTGTGAAGAATGCGTTTAGCTTTACTTGCTTATTACAGTCATTCATCTCAACTATATGCAGTTCAAAACACTGAGTGTGTTTTTACCACAAGGAGTACATTTGTCCATTTTCAAAGAAAAATAATGTACATACATAAAAAAACGTGAATGATACAATAACATATGGTAAAATGCTGATTGGCTGAGTCAGTGACCATATGGAGTGGTTGTTTTCTCCACTGACTGTGCAGTTAAATGTGGCATGATGAGTATCAGTTCAAAGATTTTTTCTGTTAAGTTCAAGTAAGCACATGTGACAAGACACTGGTCTTGAGTAGTTACTGAACTTAAGAATGAATGAAAGTTATCTTTTAGAATTTCCCAGGTGTATCTATTCAAACATCAGTAATGTGAAGTGAAATACAAACCTGCACCTGATTCTCATATTGGATGTCAGTTGCACAAATCCATTAATACTTTATCCATGTAATTTCACAGCATTGCATCCAATACTCATACATCCCCCTGAGTGGACTCCACAACCACAAAAGCCAGCCAGGACACCCTTACCTTCAACCAGGATACGAGTGTCACCAAGCCCTAATAAAGGTAGTAGATCCTCCCCTCTTATAACTGTATCGACGACGTCAACTCCAATTCAACCCCTGCAAGGCAACAGACAGCAGTATGTCATTGTTCAAGGCAATAACAGGCACTTGAAAGGGATTGCAAGGTACAAGGACAGTTTCAGGACTCCCTCAGTAGAGGAAAATCATCAACCTATATACCTACAAGGTAAGGCAAGAAGATTGCGACTTAGTGTGCCATACTGAGATATTGAATAAACACAACATGAAATAAATCACATGGAGTTACACCTCCACTTGGGAGCAATCTCATAGGTGGGAAGTTCCCAAACAAGGAGACCTAGTTATTCTCCCAGCCACAAAAAACTCAGAATTTTAAACCTTCCATAAGCAGAGAACTCCTTTCTGGTCCCAAGGGTATACACGTAGGGTAGGTTCCACTCTATGCAAACTGTAGGGGAAAAAACAAAAGAGAAAATTAGCCAGTCCAATTGGATTCAATTGGATTTTTCATTCCCAGTTCAAACACTACCCTCAAGAAATGAATCAGCCGATTATGCAGGCCTTAACCATCTTATTTCAGTTACATCTCAGTCACATGTGTTATGATGCCCTGTTATGTCCAGGGTAAATGTTCCTACATGTAGGTTTATTGCCACTCCAAGCTATATATCCTTTTATCCGTAAATGCGTTTTTCACTTCAACAATGTTACACTTTTGTCACTTATTGTCGAGAATGAAATTTAGGTGAGGATCACGTTTGGCATACAATTCATTGGGTAGCTAATTGAACCCATCTCTGATAGGCCTGCCACCTCAAGGTTTCAGAAGATTTTGGAAGAGTAAGGAAGGCTCTTGTACTGAAAGGACCACCAAGGTGAATTGTTTTGTGTTACTGTTCCTTGTTAGATTTAAAACACTTCTCATCTGCTTATTTCATCTGTGGCACCATATTTAATAAAGGGGGAATAGTTAGGAAGGCCAGTGAACATCAAAGAAGCAATTAAACAAACGGGCCATAATTTATGTTGGAAGGTTCTTGACGGCTGCACATCTTTTGTTTTATGCTCATTGACTATGGATGAGTTACAATAGCAATGCTTCTGTTGGTTAGTTGTATGAAGACACATAACAACCTTTTGTATTTTGCCAGGTTTTGTGTAGGGTCAACCGACAAAATAGCCAACAAAATCATACAACAACGATTGCTACGTTTCATAACCATTTCTCTCTATTAACTATGGTGGCACTATGCATGATCACGCTATGTGAATTACCTTCTCGTTAAACTACCAGCAGCGTGAGATTGAAGAACAAATCTTTCAGTGTGAATTTTCAGTGAGCTTTACTAGCAATTTACCATGTGCCATTTGTGCTGATTTTCAGAGGTCGCTAGCGCCACTTTTTTCAAACGTTTCACCGTCTGATGGTCAAGAAGCTACTGTTCCACAGACAGAGAAGTCTCCACTGACATGCGTCAGAAGCAAGCTGCCTTGTGACAGGGAAGTGCCGCAGACTGATAGCACGGTGAGGTTTTTTTATCATCAGGTCACGCTTTCTTAGGTGATTCTGTAACAGGAAAACTGGTCCTAAAACTGAAGAAACCTCTCTAGACCTAGAGCAACACAGAAGAAATACTTAGATATCCTAATGCAGTATAGGTGAAATTAAGTTTACTACGAAAATCAGTAAGCCGTGGAATTGGCTCAAATTTTTGTATAACGACCTCTCCCGCTTTCTTTTGCTGATCCGCCCACATTCATTTGTGTTGTTGTGCGTTGACAATAAGCAAAGTGTAGTGATGGATACAGGATGAGAATTCAAACTAAAGGTGGGGAAAGGGAAAGAGGCGGATAAACGGCTTAACATATTTGTTTGCCTCTTCCCATTTCCCATCTTTAGTTTGAAATTCGTTCACAGTCAACTCACAACGCAAAGGATTGTGAGCGGGTCAGCAAAAGAAAGTTGGAGTGGTCACTGTACAAAAATTCGAACCCATTCCACGGTTGGGTGATTTAGGTATTAGCTCAGGCACCATCAAGTTAGTTTGTTATTTCGCTGAATTGAAAACTTCCTCTTTTATAGGGTGGAGGTGACAGCAAACTTTTGGCCAGTGAGAACACAAACACTTTAACATTAAAACCATCTGCAGAGGAGGAAGGATCTCAGATCTCACCCGGTAGGAGGCACTCCCAATGTCCGTCTGGCCTGCTGTCGCTCCAACTATTAGCATTAAAACATGCTCTGAGCTGCATGAAGTCTTTTAGTCCCAATTAGCCATCAGCCATGTGCCATTCATTGATCCACATTAAACTGTCCCCTTCTGGAGAGTCTGGGTCTGTTTAATTAAACAGGGACTTAATGCTGTTTTTGTCCTATCCGGAAGTAGAAGGGGAGCAATTTGCATAGGCGGCAGTGAGCATTCAGAGCCTCCAAGGCAAGAAAAAAAAAGGAGAAAAAGGGGAATATGATTATATGATTTCAGTTTTTATCAGACGCCACTGATTTAATGCCAATGCATCATCTCGGCTATGTACTTACTTTACTGAACACCACAGCCAGTATTAGTAACACAAATTACGAGGAGAGCATTTTTAAGTGATATACTCATCATGTCATGTTACATGACCATAAATGAGCCAAGAGTTGTTCGCTCATCCAAACGCCGCTCACTGTCCCTTTACGCAATTTTTGTCCCGTAGCTTGTGTCGTTTTTGGGTTGTCAGCCATTTTTTTTTTGTTTTCAGCTTATCGAGGTATCTTAAGAGTAGTCGACTCGACCAGAACTTTCATCGGTCGCTGATGCTGACGGAGAGCCCTGTGACCTCGACCTTTTACGTCTATGACCAATCAAATAACGTTTTCAGTGTATTTGCGACAGAATTCCGATAGTTCTTGGGTGAATTTTGGTAAGGAGAGAAGTGCGGCATGTCACGATCTCTTCAACTAACCGTGGACCGTGTTTCCTTACAGCTGGTACAGTGCAGGAATGTCATAACGAGAACGAGCTAGAGCTGCCCTTGGACCCTCAAAAACTTAAAAGTGATGAAATTACTACGACGCCAACCCCTAAAACTAGACACGGAGAAGACAGAGAAAAGAAAAAGATCAGAGACAGGTTCGAAAATAGTTTCCTGTAATAGCTTCTAGTAAATTTCCAAGTGCCGTTACTTAACAAATAAAGAAGCCTAAATCCCAAATTTCTTCAAAGAAAATGTTTTTCGCCATCTCTAACAAAAATGCTGACTAAAGTTAATGGGCGAAAAACAATAAAACACGCTTTTTCCATGTTTTATACCCTGATTAAACATGGGTTTTTGACCAATCAGAGCGCGCGCAGGGTCCTATCTATATTGTAAATCGTTTTATAATTCGCCGAGGTAACGTTCGACAGTTTTATTCCTCAATTTCTAATTGTAGCAAACTATTTAATCAGCGTTGTTAGTAACAGCACTGTGTTCTCAACGACAATATTTTGAAGCCTCTGTTGATAATCCTTTTCACAAATTGCAATTGAACCTAGAAATAATTGAATATTTAAATGAGCGCGTTTGTTTTCTCGTAGGCGATATGACGCAGAACTCAAGAAAGCCTTTGATCAGCTTAGACAATTAGTGCCCCGTCTTCAGAAGAGTTCCAGTAGGGTATGTGTAGATGGCCTTCATTAACTTAAGTGGTCCTTGCGAAGCACCAGATCAAGGGTTGAAATAGTGTTAGAGTTTGAGTAAGGTCTAATTCAGAGTAGTTACGGGTCAATGTGTAGCGTGTTTTCAGCATCGTTTTTGTTCGCGTTATCCCTCACAGACTTAGCGAATGCCGTGCGCATGGTTAAATCATGCCTTTTTGCGATTTAGTTTTTAGCTAACAGGATAGGGATAATTTCAGCGTCAGATATCAATCTAAGCTGTCTAATTAGAATAAGAATTCAAACCACCACAACGCCTGGTTAACCTAAGTTAGCCGCGTAGCGTTTTTGCTCCAACCAAGACATCGATTGTTTGGTTAACTTTTCAGGGACTAATTTTACAAGAAACTATCAAGTACATTGGATTCCTCGAGAAAAAAGTTTTAGGTAATGTCATCATTTTTAGCTTACTCCTTTTTGTGCCCTTTTCTGTCAATCGGTGAATATTTTGATCATTTTGATTTCGGATTTTTTTTTATCAATTTAATACAGGTGCAGGTTTGTGGTCTACTTTACAATCGGCAGAAACTGCTGAACGCAGTACTCGGTTGGAAAATGCCACTCAAGGAACAAATGTCGATAAAAAGCAAGGAGTTTCCGAAAAGTCCTCTCCTTCTGTCATAAGCTGTGATGTTACTGATATATGCAATGTGACTGCTAACACAGAAAAGGAGCCATTGACAATATCTGAGCAAGAAAAATCAACAACTGTCTTAAATTCTCCTGTAATTTTAATTCCACCAATGTCCCTGTCAACAGAAGAACTTTCGTATTCGTTTGTTAGTCGCGAAGGATCTGTTGTCGCCATTGATTCCGTGGATACTAATGAGGAAGGGGTAACAGTTGAAGAAGTACCTTTGCCGATTCCATTCCAGCAAGTCCAGCTCTTAGCCGTGGATCAAAGAGATAAAAATCCGGTATTGACTCCTCAGTCACCAGACGAGCCCCAATCTAAAGAACCCCACACCAGACTTATCCCTGTCGTTGAAATACCTGGCTACACAGAGAGCGGCGAGTACCTGAACGTGGTTGACGAGGGTCACATCTCTCCCCAATGGGACGTATTTCTGAGCGCCATGACTACAATCAGCCAAGAGGGTTTAAATGACCTTGGAGTCACTCTCTCGCCCCTCCTTTCCCCCTTGGGAATTCTGCTCTCGCCTGGAGAAGACCGTAGTCAGGAGCCTACCATCACGGCTGTGGTTGAGTGCGAGGAAAGTGCCGAAGCGGAAGAAGCTATTTCAAATTCATGCACCGAGGATGACAGCTTTGCATCCAGCGGTGGGATGTCAGGGATTTGCACGGACATGACGTCCATAGCAGCCTCGGTAGAGATTACCACTGAAGAGCGAGATAAAAGTGTGTCCTTATCGACTGGCAAGACAAGAAGAAAATCGCGACCGGCACAGATCGTACCTTCTGTATCACCTCTGCAAGTTAGCGATGACGGCTTGACATGTAGAACACCTCGCAGCAGAGACAGGGCAATACTACAGGATCACAGTAATTTTACAGACACCAAGTCGCCTATGGTCGATGATGGAAAAGGACGTCAAAGAAGGCGGAAAGACCACTCACCCAAGCAATCCTTTAATGACAATGCTGACGAGAACTCTGCTATTGTCGCCAATCAAAGCCGCACTCCACCTGGGAGAGTGTCCAGTGTGCTACTTACAGGGAAGAGGAAGACTTCCCGCAGTCCCCGTGGAGGAGTGGGGACGAAGAGAGGACGGCGCAATTAGATGCAACATTATACCTATATATGGCCTCAGTGACTCAGTTATAGTGGCGTTAAAATGTTCCAATGTGTGGTAAATCTTGCACTTTTGACATAGTCACTTGAGAGTAAACCTGTAGCTGCTTATGTTAAGATCGGAATACAAGATTGGAAACATGAACTGACAATTTAATGTGATATGGATTCTGCGCGGAATGCGAGCCGAGGAAAGCAGTGATTTCATGCAGTGTATTTCAAACCATGTTAGTCATCGAAACCAAGGAAGACGTTTTCTCCAAAGAACTATGTATGACATCGTTAATAAATTTGAATCGATCTTTATTTCCATACGTCTTGTTTTACTTATCAGAATAGAGCAATCGCATGGCTTAGAGAGTTTTGCTGTCCACAAACAGCTCACAGACATCCCTCAATATAAGCCTTCAAAACTCTTCTTGTTGTAACTGCATGTAATAGTGACATTCGGTTCCAGGATGCATGACATTTGCCATTACTTTTGGCATCTCTACAGTAAAAAGCTCGCCGAATCTGTTTTTTTCCAACTATTTTTTTTCCTTTCAACTTTGACTCGCCTACCGCCTATTTGAAGATTAGTCGATGTTAGCAACACTTGCCCTGCTTTTCTTCTACTAACAGGTAATGTACGCGGACAATTATCCGAGCATTACCCAAGTGGAGGCTATTGTGTTTACTGTCTTTCAAATATTTTTCGCAACATGCGAGATTTGAAAAATTAGGGAAAATCCGAACACATTTTCAAACTCACCTGGGGACTAGCGTGTTTATTCTCCTTCAAATATTTTTCGCAACCCGTGAATTGGGGAATGTCGCTGGGATATTTCCCAGCTATAGCTGGAGCATATTCAGTCACGTGACGCGTTTAATCCAATCGCATGCGAGCGAAAATACCTGGTAGATTATAAAGGCTGATAACCGAGATTCAGTGAACCAGTCACAAAGCTAGAAATTAAATGCATTACGCGAGGTTGACAATTACACGATAACGTTTAAACCAGATTTAATCTTGTTTCTCCTTTATTAACTTTGAAAATCATGACAATCAATGGTAGAGATGTTGTGGCAATAGCACAAAACAATGTATTTTCCATCATTAAAATCACACTAGAGCGATATGTATTACCTAAGTGTGCCCCACGTATTTACAAGTATTTTATTTACTACGTCTAAAAACAACCCTGTGATTTTTAAATTCCCAGTTAAAGCTAGTTTACAGGTCGACTTTCAAATAACCGTCTAACTGCCAAATCGGAGTAATTCCATCTAGTCAATCAAGAAATGAAGACGATGTCACAAAAACCTACAAATGGTACTCGAGTCCGGAAAGGCGGGATTTTACTCTGCTAGGTCAGAGCATGTCAGAAATAACAAAGTTCAGAAAAAATAATAAACTCGATATTCTCTTGTTAACTAAAAGTTCTAAAGGTAGTAACATGGCCGTGTCTAACACTTAGATGAACTTCACAAGCAAAGGTTCGACCGGTACAATCACATTTTCCGACAGTTCTTTTATATTTATCGCAGGCCTGGATAATTATTGCCTCTCTCGGGTATTCGAGATAACGACAGCTGAATCAAAACATATTTCATTCTGTACAGAACCTGAGTAGACATAACTTAGAGATAAAAAAAAATAACGCAAATTGTTGTTTTGTTAACAAATGAATGAAATATTGGCTCTGCGATGCTTTGAAAATAACGAACACATTAAAGTAGTTATCTCGCTGCATACCGTACAAATAAACTGCGTATATTAATACTGACGACAAATACTATACCAAATAACTTACCGAAACAATATACATAAATGTACTTTGTCTTCCGCGAATGGACTATATACATTCTTTACAATATCAGTTTAGTGATTAAGAACCGTTCTCGGCAAATCGTCGTTGAAGAACCCGAACAACTTTCGATTACTTTCACCCAATCAGAGAGGATGCATAATCCGAAAGGTTTTCCGTCAGTTTGTCGCCACGTCATGTTACTTAGCAACATCCCCGTCGGAATGAACGCTTGCTCAGCCAATTCCCGCTGAAAATAGTACTTCTTTTGCCTCCCATACTGAGGAATGCTTAACCACCAATGATTGATATATTATATCCTTGCAACTTGCAATGAAAAATAACGTAAAATCCATTGACATTTTTTAACTGTACGATGCAGCATGCATTTAACAAACCTCAACATGCTCAGCACGTGTAAAGGGTATAAAAGTCGAGTCAAATTTAGTCTCCGAGAGTTATAGAGTGTTTTCATATGACGTGACGGCAGCCATATTGGAATCGGCGGCCATCTTGGTGTCCCAGAGTTGAAACTCTTTTCTCACGTAAAGATTTCCTTTTGTTCCAATACATTTGTATGGCTGCTGGCCCCCCACGTGAGTGAAAACATTCTATTATGACTTAATTATCCCTGAGTCCTGATTTAAAGGCTTACTGAAAAGGATAAAAGGGTTAAGGCCCCTTCAAATTTTTCCCCGTTTTTCATGTGTTTCTTTTTTCCCTCTTATTTTTCTCACACTATACTACTAATCTAACTCCAAAGAGCACACGACTGAAAATTTTCATGCACTTGTTAAATTTTTCATAGTGAGACAATTTTTAAGGCCGGATGTGTTCACTCACTAAATAACACTACGTTTTAAAAACAGAACAACACGCTTTAAATTAAAGTATTGCTGTCAGTTTTGGCGGTAGAGCTATTCCTATCCTCAGTGCTGTCTGATGCGGCCGGCTGTTTAGCAGCAGCTTCATATAACTGATGGAGCCTGGAATTTTCTTTCCGTTCTACCTCTAATCGCCCCCGGTAGTTTTCCGCTTCCTTCTGCGCATGCTCAAGCTCCGTGCGATATTTGTCGCTGTCTCGTTGAAGAGCGTGAACCTTCCCTTCCAACTCCTTTCTGATTTTGTCTTCCTCTGCCTGCCGATGTTCCAGCAGCTTCCGAAGGTCTTCTTGGACTTGCAGTAAAACTTGAGGACCAATTAAAGACTGTTGTTGCGACTGCTGCTGCTGAACATCGACTGTTGTTTGGACAGGACTCTGAAGATAAAATGACAAAAAAAAAACAAAAAAAAACCTGTCAATCCAATGCCTTATGATACACGCCGAGTACCTTGCCTCAATTTTAGAACGAAGCCTCGCAGAAATTCATTCGCCCCCAATCATTTGTCAGTTTTCACTGAGCGGCCAGAATCATAATTCATCTCATACCTCATCGTGCCCCGCAGGACACCTAAGACCATATAATCATAATTGACAGCAGGTAAAAAGTCAGTTGCAGGGAAACGGTAGCACTAGGTAGGTACCGTAATTCACAGCAGCACAAAAACTACGCGCCAGTCAACAGTAAATGAGAGGCAATGTGTGAGTGTTCATGATTGCATCTATGAAATGTGTTTTTCTTTAAGGAAAACAACAAACTGGTTCACACCGGTTAAGACGTTCTGCGAGGACAAGGGCTACTCCCTGTACCCCATAAGACTAACAGTAATCATAGCTTGTCACCTGGCCAAGCTGAGCCACGTAATTCTGGGGTAACAGAGTCCTTTGTGGCACTGATTGAGCCAGTAATTGTTGAGTGATGTTTTGATGTTGTTGTTGCTGCTGCTGCTGTTGCTGTTGTGATCCTGTGGCTTGCTGTTGTTGTTGTTGTTGTTGTTGCTGTTGTTGACGCTGCTGTTGTGAGTTCTGACTAAGCTGAGGCATTTGCAGCTGAGTATCTAAAGCAAATACAAACTCCGGGTTAAGTAATAATATTGGAGGTAACCAGCAGCTGGAAAAAAAACTGTATCGGTAGAAAACCCTTTATGGAAACAACTTGGAAATTTCCCACGTAAGTTCTGAATTTCTTTTTGCCAGTCAGTCAGCGGCACAGACGTGTGACATGGGCGTTGTAATACATGCATTCATACCATCCCATAGAAAATACAGCCACAGAATACAGGAAAGCCGTTGTATATTAGACGGTATAACATCCAACCTTCCCATCATGCGCAGCGTGTATGCCGCATTGATTGTGTTGGCCATTGTATTTTCCATGGCATGGTATAACATAGTTATGCAGTGCTCTCTCGTGTGATACCGCGGAATATCCCACTTGTCAATAGTTTTTTTCCTGGTCTACACACTCGCCTTAAGGCTCGAGTGTAGACCATGAAAATACAAATGACTCGTGGGACATTCCATGCTATACCACTCGAAAGCGTTGCATACAACATGTAACTGGTATGTAGCATGGAGGATGAAGTTTACTCACTCGCTAAGAGCTGTATCTGTTGTGGAGTGAGAGTAGAAAACGTCAGCGGCAACGCTCCATGGCCGACGCTTTGCATCAACTGCGCCAAGTTTAACTGTTCCTGAGGAAGCTGCAACTGAACAATCGGGGCCTGCGGTGCAGTTGAGCCAGCAGTTTGCTCCTGTGTAGTCTGCGCACTAGCATCGTGTTGCTGAACAACGGTGACCGGGTTCTGCTGTGGCTGAGCTGCTCCAGATGTTTGCTATGTTCAAACAACAAACACTATTTTAAACCTCGCAATATGAATACATTGTACAGCAGTCAGTTGACCAGCAGACCAGACTAACGAAAATTGCCAACTATGACATAATTGATACACCATGTTATAACATCCTATAAGAACTGGCTGCGAACAACTTTGGTCAACAGCAGTGGAAAACGCCTTTGAGCCTCATCAGGATCAACGTCTCGCTGCCTTTAATCTATGCGTCAAGCCAGTAATTAAGTTAGACGAGGAGTTGCAAAAAGTATGCTTAAAAGTGCACTTCAGCGACATGCCATTAGTGAAACCAGAAACCAAAACGCGCAAAATCGTTTTGCCCTGTGGTCTCGATAAGTAGACTGCAAACTGGTCATTTCTCTCACGAGTGGATAGTGGAGCAAGCATTCAAAAGCACTTTTACGCAGCTAGTTTTCTCGCTCGCCTTTCGCTCAACAATCCGCACGAGACAAGGCAGAATGCTCACATGCTGACAGCCTGTGATCTCAAAAATGTACCTGTTGGGAGTCCTGCGCAGCCACTTGTTGAACAAGCTGCACCTGTTGAAGTGCAAAGCTTGGATCTGTCAACAGCTGCGGCTGAACATGCTGCAATCCTGCTGGAACCTGAAGCGTTATAAACAGTTCCTGTGTTCCTGGAATATTCTGTCCATTGATGTCATCTTGTTTTGTTTCACTGCCATCTTGCTGGAGCTGGGTGTGTGCTACTTCCTGAATGGGTGTGACAACGATAAAATACATGTAAATAAAACATTAAACATATATAGCAAATCTACGGAGTGGCACAGTATCCAGATCGAAAATAAATTTAGAACCGTTGGTTTTTGTGGAGAGTGGAAAACCGCCGGAGAGCCTGGAAAAAACCCCTTAGAGCAAGGACGAGAAGCAATCATATGATGCCGGGTTTAGGACACCACTCAAACTTGAGCCACATTACTGGAAAGTGAGCACTCTTACCACTAAGACAACCACAGGGAGCAGGGCCACCTACATAACCTCATGCACATGCTAACATAGAAATTACAATGCCAACACGAATGATGTTAATCCAGTAAATCTATTCTAATCGTTTCAAATCTTTACATACCTGTGACTGGTTTTGGCTTTTTAACAACTCCGCTGCTTGATTCTGGTCAACTTTCACGTGAGCTATAACAAAGAAATGAAATAATTTTTGAATCACTGACATGGAAGATTTACACTCGATTGATCAGGCAGGTAATGAAAATCACGATGAAATGGTTCTGTTGACGTACATTTACTAATCGCTATTTCAAATTACGAGGTTTGATGGTAACTATTAGTGGTAAGCTAGTGGCCTTGTCGCAAAGTTATAAAACAAGAAGACGTGTAGAGACTGAGTGATGGAATGGAAATCCGGTACAGTACACGTATCAGTATTAAGAACAATTTGTATCGTCTCAATTGGAAAATTATCTTGCCTAGTTCCCATACATTTGCTTGGTGCACAGATTACTTACCTAGTGTTTACGTATTTGGTACAATTGATAACGTATGGAAATACTTTTTTCCTTGGGTATTCTGATTTGCATTGTAATGAGGAACAAGAGGTTAATGAACTTCATCATCTTCCTCACCTATTCCATCCTTGGTTGTTGTTGCATTTAGCTCGAGCACAACTGAAGGCTGTACGCTTTGCATCGGAGCAAGCATCTGACTTAATGCAAGCTGTGTCTGGAGCTGCGACTGACCTGATCCACTTGGTAGCTGGAAAGGAGCCACAATGGTCTGTGGAAGCATTGTTTGTGCAGCTGTGTTAAGAGAGTGTGTGCCTGAAGTGCCAAAGGTTCCACTCTTCACTGCACCAGAATCTGCTCCTGCAATGGTAACACCCGCACTTGCTGCGCTTGTTGATATAGGCACATGTACATCTCCCGTAGTTGTCACTGGAGATGGCGCTTGCTGTATTGACATACCAGCTGCATTGGAGAAGAAGGGTGCACCAGTTTGCATCAGAGGCATCAGCTGCGCTCCTGTTGAAGCCACTTGCTGAGGCGTCATCACTGGCATTGAGAATGACAGTGGCAGGGGTGAGGTTTGAGCAGGTGACGATAATGAAGACAGGGCAGAGAGTGCAGCTAGCGGGGATGGCATGGGGAAAAGACTTGAAGGAGTCAGTGGAGTGGTAAAGGTGGGCGTCGTTGGTGGAAGGGTGAGTGGTGCAATACCGATGGGTCTGCCAGCCATGGCTGTAACTTGCTGTGGAGGTGTCGTGGATGTTGCAGATGTACTGTGGCTTAAGGTAGCTGTAGCAAGAGTTGCCAGTGTGTCCAGAACACTGGAATCTTGAGGTTTAGTAGTACTTGAAGTGCTTTTGCCCTCAGACAAAACTACAGAAAATAATGAAGAAAACAAAGAAGGTATATAAAACAGTGAAAACTATTGCACAGTAGCAAACACATACAATGTTGTATTTGATGCAAAAAGGGGAAGCTCTACACAAGCATTAATATATAATAAAGGTTTTGGACAAATTTCCTACCACCTTACCCATAGTTTGGTCAACTACATAGTAGAGTATAAAATTATTCTAGGTACATTTTAAACTAGAAACAGTTGCAGATCTTAAGTTTGACTAGAAAATGGAGGGTTTAAGATGCTTATTTTCTTACCTAAAAATGGTTAAAAGGTGATATTTTTCAGGCATTTATAGGGCTTTACACTCTTTGATAAAAAAGGGGAGGGGGACTTTGACCCACTTAAAAAGCTGCAATGACAAACGGAACACTTAAGGATTGTTTTGTAACATGTCAGGTCAATGTCAGGTCAGATTATCTTGGAACAGTCTGCACCTGGAAGAGCTTGAATTGTCCGCTTACCAGTTGACATGTGACACTCTCCTTCACTTTCAGATTTAGCTTTTACTATGGCTGCTGCAGACACAAGGGAGGCAATAGAGTTCTCAGTCGGACTTCGCAGGGATGGTGAACCTAGGAAACATAGAGAACAACCAATTGTCAATTCAGTGTCAAAGTGAACATTACAACCAGTACATGTATAAGAGCCTGCACAGTCACTTCCAAAATGCACATTTATTTGTAAGTTACATGTAGTGCCTCATTAAAATTGTTTCTGCATTACACTGTATTTGAGTATTTGAATTTGTTGTGATTGGCCAGTCCTTACAAAAACACCTTTAACAGCTATACTATAACTTTATGTTCATTAATTATGCACAGTTTGGTGATAAATTTTATTACCAAACTACCCCACAAAATGGAGGTTGAGTGACTGAGATGTCTAGAAGCTTCCACCCATAGCAGCCGGCTCCTGGCAAATCCTGGCAACCAAGCCATGAGCCCCCTTGCAGAGGTGAGAAAATAGGCACCTGCCACACTGATAAAATAATGGAGAGAGAGGGAGGGAAGAGGGAAATGCTATGAGAATAGCCCCCTTACTCAAGAAAACACTACATAAACACTAATGAAAATGTTCCCTAAAAGCAAACTGCTACAGTGCAGTTTAGCCTAAGAGCACATGGAATCCTGGTGCATGTGCAGTATCTACATCCCACTGGCTGTAAAGGTACATGCAAGACAAGTGCTCCTTGTTGTTATTAACTCCAATAAATTGCATTCAGCAGCATTTACTTAGTACCTGCATTAGGAAACTGGGGAGGTGCTGACACTCGTCTTCCTCCACCAACTGCAGACTTTGGCACTGTTCCTGGTGTAGTTGCCTTTCTACGTGACTTACCATTTTCTGTGATAAATGAGCCTTAAATAAATACATGTATTATGTTTTGGGGTTCAAGTTTCAACACTGATTTGTGACAGTACTGTAACTGGACCAAATAGAAGTAATCAGGCATTCCAAGTGGTTTCACAATTGGACAAGTTCTTAGCTTGAGACAATTTGAAATTTGCGATTTGCGATCAAGAAGGTTTGAAGATTTTCTCTCAAGTGAAGAAACAAAATTCATTTAGTACCATTTGTCATAAGTTTTACAAACAATTGGGAAATAGAGAAACACCACTTAGGTTTAACCAATTAACTGTTTGAATGGTGTAGGTGTCCAATCACAGTTACCATTAAATTTAAATGTAATTTTAACTTTTAATTGGATATCTGTAATTGGACACCCACATCATGATCATGCACCAATTGTAACATTACAAATAGACGTATGGAGAAACATTCAAAATTGGGAATTTTGTTAAGCACAGCAGTTGGCAAATTTGTCACTCAAGAAAAAAAAAGCAAACTAGTATTGCAAACCAGGGAGTAGCTGCAGTCTGTGATGCTTTGTAACACTCAGTGACAGAACACCTTTGCACACATTCAAACACAGGGCCAAGGCTGTTTAATAGGCTTGGCTTAATTTATAACATGTGCATGTAGCTCTGAGTATTACTTGTACACATATGTACTGCTACAAAGAAACTCCAGAAGTGACGGTACAGATCTTACCTGTAGGGCCTTCTGGGCCAGTCCAGGACCCAGCTGTCATGGGAAACTTTTTGGTTCTTTGTCTTTTCTTCATCGAGTTCAATGAAAGGTTGTTACGATCAGCTATACAAAAATAACAATTGTATAATTATAATAATTACACAACTCACTAGAATCTCAAAGGTATTTGCATAGATTGCTAACAGATTTTTCCTAACAAGAGGTCTAACCTGGTTCACAACTATGCTCTGCAATTATTGCCAGTAGTGACAGGGGTTCAATCATTAAAGTTAGAAGGAAGGCAATCGGTCCTAACAGGCAGGCAAAACCTCTTGAACTGACTTCTTTATGAGAAAAATAGTTTCTCTAGATGGTCAAATCAGGCAGGCAAAATTGTCCGAGGCCACAGTTGGTCAATTTTGCCTGATGCCTGGCCCTTATTGAAAACTCTGTAGTAATGATTCAAGAGCAGTATTTTGCACTATCCAGCCTGGATGCATCTTATGCAAGGCATTGGTGGTTGTTGACATGAAGACTGCTGCAAGATTTTATGCACCTAGGGTAGTTAAATGAGTTTAATGCTGTCTGATGAAATTACTTATTATTAATAAGTGTTGTATAACACCAAGCCCATAGTCAGGACAGACCTGGAGGAGTGTGGATGTCATACACTTCATGGAAGAGAGGAAGGTATAAAAAGTAAATTAATTTAATTTGTAATATTATCCTACCTTGTCTCTTTGGAGTCTTTGTTAGTGTTAAATCTTGATCCTTATGAAAGAGTAAGTAAAACAAAATTTAAAATCACATGATTACTTAACAACAAAAACTATTGTTTAACAGAAAGCTTGATCACATCGTGAGCTCTAATGCAAAGGCAGGAAGTGTTAAAATATCACCCTTTCTCTACATAAACAACGAAAACAAGCAGAGAGATGATCCAACTTCAAAATCTACCCACTTTGAGTAAATGCAATTCCAGTTCCAACTTATGCTGTACTTTATTGTGCAGCAATAGCATGTGAAGGGTTCTCCCAAAAATTTGAGGTAGGTTGAGAACAATTTGTAGTAGCCGGCACAGAACTTTCAGCAATATGATTTCAGTTCTTGTCACATGCACTAAATTTAATTCCAAAAGTATCATCTCACTCGAAATTTATTTAACTATATGCAGCATTGACAACTGCAAATCTAAAACTATGGTTGCCACAAGGAGAAAGGAATTGGGAACACCAACTCGTAGACTGGCATGCATGTAAGAGATTCATTGTAAATGGTCAACTGGTCTACCTCTAGTCAGTTGGGATTTTTAAACATGTTATGTTTACATTATTTGTTTCATTGTTTGTTTCCAATGGCCCTGAAGAGCCCCATTTGGGAAGTTGTCAATTGAGAAATGACCATGTTGTTCTAATCTGTGACTGTGGGATTTTTTCAAAAAATCATCGTCAGTCACACATATTCATGCAATAAATCTCTTATTGAACTGGGAAATTCTCTGAAACAATAAGTTAAGTTACTGATTGCTAGCTGTTTAAAAAAATTTTCATCTCTATGAGCTCGCATGAGTGGTGAACCAGTTTGGGAATTTTTCAGTCTCAACTGACCTGATCTGATGATAACACTGTCAACACTTCAGTGTAGCCCTTAGCTCTTGCAATATCAACGGGTGTCTTGCCAAACTGAATATCAAAAAACATGAACAGTGATGTCAATACTACACTTCTGGATGACTGAACTTTCTAAGTTACCGACATTCAACAAAGTGGCCCAAACTAATAAGTGCTTCTTGTAAAAACGTGCCAAGAAACTCCAGTTTGGGATGGAATGGCGTGACTTATCCAGGGTCATCAAAAGGTTTGGGAGTACATGAACATGCAGGTGGCTTTGCTCGTAATTGGAGTACTGCTAACAGTAAGTGGCTTTGTCCATATCTTTCCATCTTTTGAATGTATTTTTTCACTAGCCCAAACATGTATAAAGTGACAGAGTCATAGGTGGAATCGGTAATTGCTTCTGACTCCATCAGTTTGATTCTCCTAGATCATGTTGCTCTGCTCTACTTATTACGAAGCCTGCCAACTATTGTATGACTCCATCACAAGTGAAAACCAGTCTTAAGTCAAGACTGTTTTGAAGGAGAATTTGCCACTTATTTGAAGACCTAAGTGAGGCACAGCACTGTTCTCATATTTTTCATTTGAAAGAGACAATTGCTAGTACCAATAGGCCCTTTGCACGATCCGGTCACATGGTACAGAATTAATTATGCTGGGTCACAAGTTACACAGTGGGACTTCCAAAACAAAGGAACTCGTACAAGTCCAGCTTGACTTTCCATTGTTTTGAAACCTTACCTTGCTCTTGATATCTATCTTGGCTCCTGCTCTGAGAAGAATCTTGACAATGTCAACGTGGTTGTGTTCACAGGCCCAGTGAAGAGGAGTCATGTTCAACTAGAGTCAAGTAAAGAAAGAACATCTGTCAACTACATGTATTAAACATATTTACAGTCTAGTATCCTTCTAAAATATAGAGGTATGGTGACAAATTGCTGTCAAAAACTTCCAAGAAAAATTCTACAGTATTTGGAAAACCTTCAGTTCAAAGTAACACACACTTTAGTGATGTCAAGTGCTCACCATGTCAGTGTTGTTGGCACAGGCTCCAGAGGAAATAAGCAGCTCTACCACATTTGTGTGACCATGTTGTGCAGCCATGTGCAAAGGTGTTCTGTCCACCTAGGAAAAAATAATCAGTCAAATTAAAATTACTTTCAAGTGTAGTGTGATACTTCAGGTAATTCAACTTCTGGACAACACCATAATGGGATTAAAATCTGATTAACAATTGCTGGAATTTATAAATCAATTAGACAATGACATGTACATCCACAGTTAGTTCTCAGAGCCTGGGTAAATAAGTGAAATCAACAAATCAGATTGCTTCTTTACCCATCCAATATTATGATATATATATTCTGTACTTGAGCCTTGGATCATCATCAGGCACTTTGAATTCCTTAATGACACCCCCCCCCCCCCCCCTAAAACACTCTGAATCAAAGATGTTTTATTACAGCTATTAATAGTAGTTTTGTAGTAGTACAGGGATATCATTATTGTTTTCAGCAATTAATTGCGGTTTACACACGAGCAAAAGGTTTTGAACTGAACGTCTTTATAAGAAAACTTCCCTCAAGATGATCAAACCAGATGGGAAAACTTGTTCTCACAGCCAGTCAATTGATACTGGGAGTTGGATTGGATACACCTGCCAGTATTCTCCATTTGTTGAGAGGCAAGGATGAAAAGTCAGGGTGGGTTTCATGAGGATGTCAGGACTTTTGAAGAATTCTGAAAGTTGGCCTACACTTCAAAGACTAAATGATTCCTAAAATTTATTCCGACTTGTTATGAAGTCTGTTTCCAGTGATTTAACAACAACACATCCTCTTTATTACCCTTTTCTTTTTTCATTAATTAATATAGAAATATATAAAAATATTGCTAAGTATTAGGGTTCTGGCAACCCAACATAACCACTAGGTTAAAAATGCCGGGTTGCCAGTTTACAAATTGGTTAGTCAAATTGGTTAGTCAAATTTTGTCATATTTGTAGTGGGTGAACCCCTTAGCTACTGTAGGAAAGGTTTCTCTGGTAATCAAAGAGCCAAACAAAGAATACACAATGGGTTCTACTCTAAGGCTAGTTGAATTCATTTGTATTTTGTGGTATTGTAAAAGGTCTGAAGGAAGTAATTATTATATACTATCACAAGTAACCTTTGTCCTGGCATCTCTGCTGACCCCAGCCCGAAGCAACACCTCTGCTGTCTGAGTGTGACCATGCTGGGCTGCCAAGTGTAGAGGTGAGGTACCAAGCTAAACAAATACATTACGAATACATGTATCAGTCAACTAATAAATCATCCTTGGGAAAGCTGGGAATAAATTACAATTTGCTAGTACAGATCATCTTAATGCAAAAGGTGAATATATCATTCCATGCATCAGTTTAAAGAACTTTACAAGCTGGCTTTATTTGTACACCAGTAATTCTTTGGCCCTGAAAGGTGTCATTGTCTTTTTTTTTTGGTTCCTCATTTAATCGTAATTTTTAAGTACAAGTGAATAATGAAAGATCTGCAGCGCCTAGCCACTATGTAATCTTGTAAAGTAAGCTATAAAGGCTATTTACATATATAAATACTCAATATTACTGATCAGTTTTATACATGCAAGAACAAAAACCTCTTTCTGACAACCACCTCCTCCACACCATGGAGGCCACCATGAGGGAGAAATATTTCCTTACACTTCAAACATAGAATTTTCTCAAACATAGTATTGTCTTACCCAGTCTGTGGTAAAAGGTGCCCCGGATGCCATGAGCACGCTAACTTCTTCTGCATGTCCTTTACGAGATGCTTCCAACAACCTCTTCCCAAGGTCTACTAGTGACGACTTTTCCTTCTCTTTCATACTGAAGTCAGGCTATGTGCAGTATGTTATGGCAGGAAAACCTAGAACAAATTGGTACAGTGGAGTGAATAACTTAAAAAGTCCACTCCTGCATATACATAGTATTGACAGACAAACCTGGAGTAATTTAGTTTTAACCTAGACATAGACAGTTTATTTTACTTGAACAACACACTTAGCTGTGGTAACCATGTGTCCCATAGACTTGATAAGCAGAGTCTACAGGATGCACCAGCTAGTTTACAGGTGCGCCAAGAAAACAAAATAACAAAGTAAAAGTGTATGTACACACAATTGGTTATAAATATTAATCTAAACTATCTAAGAATATATAACTACTCTAAAATATGTGAGAATGTATAAGAATATAAAAATGTATATAAATTGTACAGATAAAAACTATGCATAAGTAAGATTAGAAAATGAAAAAAATTATAAGTTTAGATAAGGCAGCTGATGTCAAAGTCACTAAGTACATTTTTAAAAGCTGTATAGTTTGCCAAGGATCTAATTGAGTTCGGGAGGCTGTTCCATAATTTAGGTCCAAAGTATTGCCATGATATTCCCAGGTTTTATTATTTGGTGAGTGCAGGTGCAGGTATGACTAAAGTCAAGTGGTAATATGTGCAATGTAGTATACCCATCAACTTTTTCCTGTCCATGGGCATGAAATCTGAGAGTGTCACCTGGATTTTCAAACAGGACCCCACATATCAGAACAGGTCTGAAGATTATACTGAGAATGTTTCAAAGATATCGAAAGATGTTTTAAACATTTCCCAGTCCCCAATGAGTCCAGTAAAATGACTTTTGCCAGAAATCAGAATAGCTGCAGAATTGGGGAAGGTTCAAATGATTGGAATAGCAGAGATAGGAAATTTGTCACATTGCATTGATGTTTGAAGCAGGATGTATCTGTGAGGTGGAATGTTAACCAGTAGACTGGCCAAAAGAAAATGATAAAGATTGGTTCTAATCATCTTCTTTACAACCTCTAGCAGTTTACCCTGAGGGAAATGGACTGTGGCCGGTGATATGTGCATTTAAGAAAACAAGATGTATACTGTGATATCACAAAACAAACTGCGACTAACCACCAGATTTTTTGTGTGCAAGTATTAGGACTTTCTACTATACAAGTTTTTCATGGAGAAAACTTAACTAAAATATTAAAAATACAACAAAGGGCTGGCCAAGGGATGTGTAACTTTCAATAACTTTTTTTGTTAAAAATTATACTACAAAAAATGAGACTAAAATTACATGGTGGCATTGTTTACATAATAAATAAGTCTCGCTTAGTTTGAGAAGGAATTAGACGAGACATACATGTGAGGTGTTGTCTTTAATCAAAATTTAAGTAATGCCGTACACGAAAACCGTTTTATTAGTTTTTAAATAAAATTCAGAGGTACAAAGAGCCGCAATAAGAAACTGCAGAGCAACAAATTTATCCAAAAATTGTAGGAATAATAGGTAAAATAAATACATTCTAAAGTTTACAAGTAAATAACATGTAACCATACATACAATGCTATCATAATTCTCCTATTTCAAACGAATGTTTTTCAGTTCATATTTAGGAAAATTAGATTTTCATCTTAACGAAAATCACAACGGACCCATACTCCTAAGACCATCTGTACACTTAAAAAAAAATTGAAGATTGCTAACTTTTCTGATTGTCCGGAAGTCAACTCCGCCATCTTGGCTCCGTACAGTGTACATCAACACCAAACAAAATTTACACTAGATACGATAAACAAGTAGACAATATAATACTTAGATCCAACCAAAAGATTTTAACATGACAGAAAGATTCTATTTGGGTTTTGTTTCAAAGTTATCCATATCATATTAACTAATGAGAAAGACGAAATTTGGAATCGGAGATGATCGATCGAGTAAATACACATCTTTCACGCTGACTTCACAAGTACGAATTTCTACAGACAGCAGCCCAGACTATCCGCGAAAAGGATAAAACATATTGAAATTCACAAGAGAAGATATTTGAGTCAAGGTATAAATCGACAGGTGCAAGGCTGGGTGGATTGGACGACGATGTAGAAAACACACGCCAACCAACGTTTTCACATCCGGAGTTCCTAATTTATGCAAAAATAGAAACGCGTCCACAACAGCCAAACTACCGGTGCACAAAACTCCAATTTGCGCGGAGAACTTGCAGAATCTTAGCTCAAAAAATGACGGAGTTGATACTCAGTTAAATAAACTTTCGAATCGATCTATTTGCCTCAAACACAAACTGAATAACATAATATGACAACCGCCACTCGAAGGAAAAGAACAACAACACGGAAGCGAGAATTTTCCCTTCAAACTTCTCCTCGGTTACTCTGGAAATTACGACTGGATTACACATACCTTGAAGCTTTGATCCCTGAAATGATCCAAAATGTCCTGGAAAATACTACGAGAAAATAAACCGAGCCATCTAAAGTTTACAGGCTGCAAAAAAGGCCGGAAACTAAGAGCGGAAGCACATGGTTGGTTCTCGTCGCTCGTTTGGAACTTCCTTTGCTCCTTGGACGCCGTTCAACGCATAATCACGTGATACCTCCGCAACAAGAAAATGCATGTGTGACACGTCCGCTGTCACAAGGGAAACTTCTTCCGTTTGGCTAAAGTTCAATTTCTTTGGCCCTTGAATTAAGCGTTGTACTTTAGGTCAAGATATTTCAACTTCTATATACTATAGTGTGTTTCTTTTAATGGTTTTTTGGATGGTTCAAGGTAGAAATCGTTTTGATTGCATTCAAGTTTCTCCTTACTTCAATTAATTGACTTTACTTCTAAGTTCCCGTATGTCAAAGCCTTCCCGCCAGAAATGCAGTTGTTTCAGTCATTTCAGCGTACTATAATTGCTAGTTTCGTATATCCATGTCGATTGTAAAGAAACTGTTTTGTGGTTTCTGATCAAACCATTAGATTCTGTCATTAAATAGTTAGTAACCAAGGAGCTGACCGGCGTTGTAGCTTGTAAGCACGCCTGTTGAAGTTTTGTGCAGCGACATTTATATGCCTAGTACACCTAGGATGCTTCGCAGCTCTTCGCTACATATAATTTTGTGAAAAAGTTTTCCGCAATACTTATTACTTAAATCGAATCAAAATTATTCAGTTCGATTGAAGGACGACACGCCTTGTTTTTTGTGACCTCCTTCCCCTCCGGTTAAACACTGGTTATACAGTGGGAACTGGCACTGCGCAAAAACCAAAGACAGGTGAGAAGGAGGGAGGAGTGTGGACTTTCAGTAGCTTCAGTATAGGGGCATCGGAGGAAAGGAGGGGACGGAACTTTGTATTCAAACAAAATTTGCTTAAATCTACCGCAAAACACTCCTGAAGTGGCAAAATTAGCGGGCAGCAACGGTTTAAAACCGGGCTTTACGTTGTAAAATGTAATCGTCCGACTTGCGCGCTACTCATGAGCCGACCTCATCGATTGGCCACATGGTGGCCAGCGGCTACTGCTCCTTTACCATTTTGTCGATACCTTTCCATACCTTTGAGAATTTTAGTTTTCTTTGTCAGTTTCTCTCCGATTCTGTAAACTTTCAGTATCGTTCATGCCTTACTGCTTAAGAAAACAGAAGGAATCCCTTTGAAGTCTGGATGCGGGTAAGAGCAAAGACATTCCTTCACTACCTTCGATCGCTTCGATCTTTGGACAGATAAAGCGTTTTTTTTCTTCACCCAAGCCTAAATTACTAATATGCTTACGGTCCTGAAATTTAAAGCACTTTACTTAACCGCAGAGTTAACCGTCATCTTGCAGCTGCCGGCCCATCTTTTGTGAAATCCTTAGACCAAAGATAATGGCATCAAAACCTTCAGTTCTTGTACTTGGAGGTAAGTGTCTTATCAATATTTCACTGTTTTAGTCAAGGGTCCAGTCTTGAAACAGTTTGCGGCCCATTCATCGATCCTAATACTGAATAAACCTTGATCCATCCTCTGCTTTATCATACAGATTATATATTTACCATAGCTGTCGATTATCTTCCCGGTACTTAATTTTACTTATAGCTACTTATTGCCATTTATTATTTTTTTTAATAGCCGTAAACAATTGTGTCGTTTTCCTCATTACATACTGTACGATCACTCAAGAAGATCTTTGTTGTGTACTCATTAGTGTGAAGCTGGGGACTGGGGGTAGGTGGGAGGGCTCACTCTTCTCTGCTCATTTCTTGTTGTGTTGTTGGATGTTAACAAGATACATTATTTGATCATTACCCTGCGAATGCAGATGTATTTCTGACTGTTGCTTGCCTCTGCCAAAGATAACGTCTCCAAACAACCCAGACGAGAGACTGATTTCAGTGACATGAGCTGGAAATACGTCTGGGTTAGCAGGCTAAGGAATCATGTCCTATTCATGCAACTGAACCCCTAGTAGACTTACTTTACAGCTCGCTCCCTATTTTCTGTGTGTTGGTTGTTGAGATCACCATGCACACATATTTCAACTACCTGCTCTCTTGGTCTCAAATTGCAAGTGCAATCTGGTAGATTTGGTGTTTCTCATGACAGTGGGCTTGAAAAATAAAATCAATTAATTAATTAATCAATTTATTAAATTATTTTAAAATTAATTGATTAATTAATTAATTAATTAATGTTAGGAAAACAGTGTGAGTAGCCATGTCCTGTAGGAGTGTGTTGGTACCTTTAAACTAAGTACATGTTTTTTAATCTCAATAAACTTGCAGGTTTGGGATTTGTTGGTCGTAACCTTGTGTGCTACCTTGTTGAGCATGACCTGTGTTCTAAGGTAAACAACTGTAAATGAAAAAATTCACTGGATCACCAATGATTTTCAATTGATAGTATATCGACCAACATTCTTCTCCATGTCATTTTGCAAGTAGACTACAAGTAGTCTCTCTTTCGCCTAGTCTGTTGTGCATGACGCGAAAGAAAACCGCAAAAAAAAAATGGCTGCGCAAAATCCTGGAGGCATAGCTTGGCAAAGCTTTCCGCCTCCAACCTGACTGTGAGTGTGTTAGTAGTTTCGCTGCTCAACAGCATCGTCCAAGTCAGCGAATATAAATTCACTGAGCTTGTCCTTTCTGCTGTCCATTTGAAAGATTGAACCGGACTTTCACTTGAAACTGGACATTCACCTGAAACTTTCCGCTGCTATCGGCAAACAATCGGCAAACATGTCACTGCAGTTGGATGATCTCCTATGTCAAATACGTAATAAATTCTTGTTTGAAACTCTGCATTTGAAATTTTTGCAATAACTTTTAGATTTACACCTACAGATGCAGAATATTGTTACATGATGCCTCATTGACCGTCTTCTTTTTAAAACGTCTTCTGCAGTTTCGCTGAATGAACACTGAACGAAGATCTACTTTTCACGGCATATGTTTTTGTCTGGCTTCTTGAACTCCTTGAAGAGTAGTGTAGAGCAAATTTAATTAGGATATCTCCTGGGGTTATTGACAACAGGCAATAATAAGAGGACATTAAGATGAGAAATCCTACACCAGAAAATCATTCAGCTGTGAAAGAGCAAACTCTTGGGCTTAGGCGGTAGCCCCTCCTTTCGTGCGCTGCATGCCCCCAGGATTTTGCGCGACCATTTTTTTCGCGCGGTTTTCTTTTGGGTCACTCACAACGGACTAAGCGAAAGAGGGACTACTCGTAGTCTATTTTGCAATTAGTGTAATTTTCTAATACTGATTGGCAGTTAGTACAAGCAACAAGTTTTGCAAATGAAATTGACATTTACTTGATCTGTGGTCAATTTCTGTAGAGTTCTGACAAGTTCCAATTTTCAAAAGACACGTTGGATATACTTGTATCAACCAAAGGTTTCTCCCAAATCTTGTTTTGTTTATAAAGTCTTCTATTGGAATTACTTGACAAAGGGATCTTAGGGCAGAAAGCTGCAGAGTAACATTAGAAATTTGACACATCAAACATGGGCTATACTGTATAAAGTGAAACAACATGATACCATGTCTGTCTCAAACAGAGAGAATTACTCTTCAGTGGACTGTTAATGAATAAACTATGAGAAATCAGTGACCACTTTAGTTCACATGGCCAAACATGGAACCTAGATTATGAGTGGTCACTCTCTCACTTAATAGTCTGTTGTGCATGATGCAAAAGAAACCATGCTTCTTGCCCCCCAGGATTTCACACAGCCATTTTTTTCTCACAGCTTTCTGTTACGTCATATTGGATGGACTAACAGTTAGTCCAGTAACTGGACTAACTGTCAGTGAACAGCATGTGTTCACTAATGATTTGTTGTGTTTACCATTTTCTGCTTGTTTAATTCTGAAGTTATGAAAAGAGAACTTTGTTTCTTAACTGAGTGAAGCTGTTATTGTTAAGACTAGGAAATTCAATTGATGGTTTACAGAATCACAAGTGTTCTTCATGTTTCTATGAAAACATACAACTCTGTAAAGGCGTTGCTTGCCCTTGAATTTCTGTACCATCAAATAATCTGATATTAAAAAAACTGATTTGTTTATGTTTAGACCAGTATGAGAGACACATTTAATATTGAAATACTCCTTTTGTTGTATTTCATATGGTCATCATTGTTGTGGACTAAAGTGGTGGATTGGGATAGTTGATGGGCTGAAGGGAGGCTATCTTTGTCCATCAAAGTACTATTGATTCTCCTATTTTTCTCCTATTTTTTAGACAAAGTTTCCTATTTTTTCCTATTTTTTCAATCCTGAAATTCCTATTTTCCTATTTTTTGAGCAACTTTGTCACTGGACACCCTGCTAACCTAAAAAGGGACTGTCGGTACTCATAGTATACAATACGTTTTTCACACATGCTTTGGTCAATTTTGGCAGGGGGGAGTTGGGGAAAATTTGTGATATTTGATACATTTTGTGGCCAAATCAACACAGCTCTGACTACTTTAAATAACTTTATTTTGGTTCAAGAAGGTGGAATTGGCAATCTCTGTACATGTAAATAACAACAACTTGTTATGGTATGATTTATAGATTCGAGCTGTTGACAAAGTCCCACCACAGACTGCTTGGCTGAATGAAAGACACAAAGTAAGAGTTTCTTGCTCATCAAGTTGGAATTTGTATGCAGTAGATTGCCAGTATTTTCTATTGTCCTTAGAATCTATAAGACAAAAGCATGATAATTAAATGTTGTATTTGCTAATTAAAAATACAACTGTTGGAGGTACATGTACATGTACTATGTTTTTAAGAAGTACATTAAACCTGATAACTTGAACCTCCAGTGGAAACAAATGTTGGTTTGAAAAATTGGGTAGTTTGAGTAATGGGTTTAAAATTCAAAAACAAATTAAAATGACTTTTGGTTTGAGTTATCACAAGGTTTCGAAAAGTCAAGGGTTCCAGAAATCAGGATTTCTCTGTACTTCAAAAGTTCAACTCTGAAAGATGATACGGTAGTTAGATTTAAATACTGTACTCTTCACTACCTAACAGGAAGCCTTTAAGCACAGCAGTGTTGAATTCAGGAGTGCCAATCTTATTAATCCTGGTGAGAGATTTATTTGTTAATAGTTTGCCAGAAGTTAAATGGATTGCATGAAAAAGAACCACTGTGAGGAGGATCAGTCTTACTATAACTTACTATGATATCATTCACTAGGTGACTGAACACAGTTTTTGATACCTGTGTTTCATTCACCTTTTTCTCTAAAACCCTTGATCCCTCAATTGCCAAAAATGGCAGCAAGCAAGTAAACAACACAACCTTTGGTTTTTTGATGATTAAGCTGATGTATGTGTCATTACCATGGCAGCATGAATAAATATAAACAGGCCTTTAAAGTCGGGTTTGTTTATTTGTAAAAAAATCTAGTCATTAGATTTTCTTTATAATTTGCATGCAACAAGCTTGTAATGATTCTCACAAGTTAACACCATTTTGCTAATAATTTAATAGAGAGATCTTTCATTATCCCTTGATGAAGGTTCACTGGAATATGTAGAATTTCCTTTGTTAAAGTTCAATTATTTGTAATATTCCAGTTACCTACCTCCTAAAGTATTTTCGTGCCAAATTTCGTGAAATTCTAGTGAGTGGTTCTCAAGAAATAGACATATTTCCGCGAGTGCAATTTTTTCATTCAATCGCAATTTTTTTACTTACTACGCATGTGCTACATTTTACTGGGTTCTTTTGGATTCTTTATGTAACAAAGAAAAAGCTGACAGTTGCTGGGCTCTTTGCATTGTTACCTTTTCTAACATAGTGTATCTTTGTAATAAAAGACTAAAGCCATCAATACACTGCGTTTAACTATAGAGAAGTGTTGAGTAAATAAAATGATTGCTCTATTGACGGCGTGTTTGTTTTTTGCAATCCTTATGCGCGCGCTGAATTGCATCAGCTAAAGTGCGAAGACTGTGTTCGGCCACCTTAAATCGTGTAGAAAAACTGCAGACAGAACTTCTTTCAAGACATTCTTTCTGAAAGTGTCATTGATTATCAAACGGTGATTGCCGTTCTTCCACATACAATATATACATGTAGTTTATCAGGAGGACACACTTTTAAAAAATTAAAGCTATTAAGTCCAACTGACTCATAGCTCTCAGAGCTCAACTGCTATGTCTGTAGCATGAAGCAGTTAGGAGTATTGCTATTCCCCCTGGATGGGATGCTAGTCCATTGCTTATTACTGCCCAGCAGTCCATCAGGGTGCCCCAACAATTCACCAGTACCTGTTGAAACAACTGGGTGAAGTTCGGACTGTGAGGGTTATTGTCCAGGAACATAACACAGTGACTGTGGGGTGGCACATTAGGTCATAATTGTACAAACCTGTAAGATGTCACACTTTAAACAGTAAGTGAAATGATGAGCAGTACAGTGCTGGACGTAACAGTCAGTCATCAGACATTGTCTGACCAAACTCTGAAATTGTTTACCAAGTGCATGAGAATAAAACCATATGGATTCGTGTTTTGTTTTGCTTTAATAGCCTGTTCAGACTTACATAAAATGTGAAATAAACATGCACTTTGAAAATCCCCTCATGATGCATAAATGAAATTATGACTTTTTTTCCTTTGTTCAGTTAGTGTGGAGAAAGCATTTCTGGATGCTGACGGAGATTTTGATGTTTGTATCAACTGTGCTGCAGAGACTCGATATGGACAGTCTGAGGAGGTGAATAATGCCAAGGATTAATTCATATGTACACAGTTATTTCATTTGTGTCAGAAAGTTGTCAGTAGTACTGGTTGTCTTGTTACTTGAATTCTGTTAATAATGATACCATGGAAATTGGTGTGGCTCAATACAGGCTACCAACAGCATGAATACAACACACATACATGTGGGTAAAACTGTAAAATGTGTTCCATTACTACTACATGTAATTATCTGTGTGAAGCCTTGGAGCCAACTGGGTCATAGCTGCCGGAGCTTATTCTGGTTTCTGTAGCATGAAGTGGCTAGGAGTATTTCTACTCCCCCTGGACGGGATGCTAGTCCATCGCAGGTCACTCCCCCACAATTTGTTAGGTTTCCCCAACAATTCACCAGTACCCATTTATACTCCTTGGTAGAGAGAGGCACTATGAGAGTTAAGGATCTAGCCCAAAAACACAACACAGTGTACCTGGCCACAGCTCCAACTCGAACCGCTCGGTCCAGGGACAAGCACACTAACCACAAGGCCACTGCACCTCCACATACATGTAATTATCTACAGGGGAAAAATTGGCATGAAAGATGGCAACGATAAAATCATTGGCCATACATGTACATGTATGTGTGTATGGCAAGTATCAAAAAGTCAGTTTCATTGATTACCAGAAATGATTATTATTTTGAAGTATGTAGTCTAAAGGAATCCAGGCTCCCATGGTGTTTGAGTACTTTTATTAACAATAATGCTGAATTAATTAACACAATTATAACACCAAATTGTGCTTGAAAAGTCCATGAAAAAAGGCTCTGAAGTTAGTATGAGGTGGAGCCATGGAGTCATGTAAGCTCAAGAGCCTGTCCTTTGCTCAGGGTAAATAACTGTCCCTTGCTTGTCTTGTTGTCTTGTTCCCCATGCCATGTAAGTGCTGCTAACATGAATCAAGAATAAGTCTAAAGGTTGAACCCTTAATAGTCCAGCTCACTCACCTGCTTTTTAACTTGACTGTTTATAGGTTTATGCAGATGGGGTATTTAAACTTAGCATGAACTGTGCAAAGCAAGCAGTAAAGTGCAATGTGAAGAGGTACATTGAGATCTCCACAGCTCAAGTCTATTCCTGTGACAAGGTACTGTGAGATTTGCCTAATAAACATTAGAAGGTTTCAAGAATTTATTGGTCAGGAGTTCTCTAATTAAATTGTATTTATAATCTATCTTTCATTAATTCTGAAGTTTAGAACAAATAACAAACAATTGCACATTATTTTTTATAATTAATATTTACACTTCCATCAATTATTGTGTGATCAGTTGTCAGTCAAATGTAGTGAAGTCAGAGGTTAACTGAACAGTTTGTAGCTGTATGAGCTAAAAACTAGTAGGAAACCTTTAAAGATTATTTCCAGTCTGTACTGTGAAGTGTCAGCACCTCAATGTTTGTGAGTCTCGATTAATGGGATGCAAATCGACCTTGTTATTCATAGACCTTGTTATTATCTTTGATGCATTTTAAATTCTTTTCCCAACAGTTTCTTTGACTATTACAGCTACAAAGTTGTTTCACGTAGTGATATCAGAAAGGATGATGCATAAAGCATCACATCCATGATGGCATTTGACATGAAACTTTAATTTACCTCACATAAGTTCTGTAGACTTTGCAGAATGTTACAGTTTGTGATGGCTTTTATGAATCAAAAACAAAGACCTAAACACACTCTCGTGAGTGCACAGGACCAACGGGAAGTCATCTTTGGGAGTTGTCATGGGGGACCATTTGGGACAGTGCCTGGTCCAGTGCTTGGACAATAATGAATTGGCTGATTTAGTAATTCCCTGTCAACTGACGTAGTCACTGTATGGTTTGTTCATTTGCAGGGTGTTAGTGATGAGGAGAGCAGGACATCTCCTTGGACTTACATTGCAAAGTACAAACTGATGGTAGAGGAAGAACTATCTAAACTTGATGGGTATGAAATCAAATTAGTCAGTCAAAGAGTATTATTATCCAAAGACTACTCACTTATTGCTTTTTTTCCCATCTTCTCGTCTAGATTAAACTATGTCATTGTTAGACCAGCTGTTATTTATGGACTGGCTGACCGGCAAGGACTAAGTAAGTTGCTATGTATGATACATGTCAGATAGCTGTGTTGACAGAAAGACTTAGCCAAGGGGCAGGTGTTGTGTGTTAGGACATGGAACATCCTATTCTCTCATTTCAGTCTTAATCATGTCACAGTGATGAAGAAAATTTATTAAAAAAATTTAAAAAAGAGAGATGATCAATATATGAACAAGCAAGTGGCAGTTGAAGAATGTGGACTAAACTATGAAAAGACCGGTGGCTGCAAACAGACACGGCATTCATTAACTATAGACTATTTAATAAATATTTATCAGAGACCAAAATTAGGGGAATGTGCCCTCCATTTCTTCCCTTTGTCACGGTGGGAAGGAGAGGAATGGTAGTTACAGGAGTCAGAGGCTTCAACCTCTTGTTCTCTTCTGTGTAAACAATGGCCTGTCATCCCTCTGGTCTCCTGGTAATTGAAGGTAAACTGATTGTTAAATAAATTAAAACGAAAATTGTGTTGTTTTTCCTCTACTTTCTGGGTTGTCAAAAATGAAGCTACTTTAACCATTTCCTCACACACATCCCTTAGCTTTCCGTTCTCTTTGAACCGTAACTTTGTGGTCTTTGGACTCAAAGTGACTTACAGTAATTGATCCTTCTTCTAACAAGGACATTTTTATAATTTTCAGCTCCAAGATTGATTATTGGTGCTGTCTATAAGCAAATGGAAGAAAAAATGAAGGTAACAACACTAACCTGTACGTTCAAAATGGATGCAGGTCTGTTTATTGTCAGTGTTAAATTGACTCTATGCTGCTGACCCAAAGTTTCACCAGTGACAGTGTCAGAATAAGAGCTGGTGTGTTTCGTAGCCCTCATCAAAAAAAATGCAAATTTCATTCAATTATGCTGATGGCTCAGTTGTTCAAAATGCTAATAACACTAATCTAGTATTAAAGTTCAAAACTAAACTTAACGGCTTGCTTGCACTGCAGCTTGTGATTCACAATGTTGACATGGACTCTTCTCAATTTCTTTCTTTTAACTTAGCTACTGTGGACCAAGGACCTGAAAATGAGTACTGTTCACGTGACTGATGTTTGTCGTGCATTGTGGCACCTGACCAGCCATGGCAAGAGTGGTGATGTGTTTAACTTGGCAGACAAGGGTGACTCCAGTAAGTCCTTTGTTGAAAGGGTTCCAGTAAACTGAAGCAGTCACTTCTGTGTCCTTCAAGTTGTCTATGTAAATCTTATTGTATTTAATTTATTTTTTCCAGCTCAGGGGAGTATCACAAACTTTGTCTGTGAGATATTTGGAATTCAGCACGACTACTTTGGAACTGTATTGTCCAATATGGCCCGGGTGAGTTGGCAGACAGCATAATAATAGTTATTTGGTCTCTTTTTGGTGTCAAGAAATGTGGCCAAACACGCCTTTCATATTTGATTCATTACGTCAAACCCAGAGAACTTTGAATATTCCTAAATTCAAACACCAGTGGATTTATCCAGTTGTGCAGCTCTATTAATTGACTCACTGGTACATATTATTCTCATCAGTTGAACATGGCAAGTACTGTGGAAGACTCGAATGAAAAACACTTAGCACCTTGGTCAGCAGCTTGTGAAAGGGATGGCATCCACACTACTCCCCTTAGTCCTTATTTAGATCAGGTAAGTCAAGTAAGTCTGCACGGTTATCATATGGCTCCATGAGTGGGCAAGATGAACCAAATCCTGTGCTGTGATTGGCTGCCTGAGCAGGCAGGATGGCGCGATCTTGCCGGTTCAGGACTACCTGTTGTGTCCCACAAGAAAATAGCGCTCTTTTTCCTTATAATAAATCCTTTATTGACCAAGCTTGTTTGGTTAAGATGGCTGGATATTGGTCTCTTTTTTTGCATGTTTATGGACCTCGACTTCGTCTCGGTCCATGAACATGCAAAAAAAGAACTTGGCCAATAGCCTGCCAGCTTGATCTCACGCTTGGCCCATAACCCATACATATTTTGACATGATTCTGAAGCAAATTTTGATTTGGCAAGGAAATATTCAGTCAGACAACTCTGCAGTGGAGTATAACATGCACGTGTGGTTCTTGATAATACCATGCACATACCAAAGCACTTTGAACTTTTTTGCTGTGTGGTCTTCGCTGTAAGGATTTATATCCTGCAACCTCCGCTCCCTTCCCTCCTCGCTCAGGCTCCAACTCACCCGCACGTCGAGCGTTATCACTGAAAAATAAACAAGCAGCATGAACTAGGAGAGACAACAATTATTTGCGAGAGGCAAGGGTGCGTTATGTCTAGTGTTCTAGACTACGAAACGGACTTTCCGGGTTTTAAGCCCTGGCCTCGGTCTTTGTGTTGTGTTCTTAGGAAATACTGACGCCAGCGAATTCAATTTTACAATCGTGGACAAAAGTCTTTGGGACACTTACGTAATTTAACGAATTGTACGTGTTTTACTACTGAAGTTTGAAAAAAGCGCTGCTTTCCTTTTGAAAGCGAGTTAATTTTCCCCCTCCCCGCCCAATACCAGGTTGAAAATCAGAAGAAATTGCAGGTAGTAGTTTTCAACATTGTATAGGGGGTGGGGGGGGGGGGGGGGGGCGAGGTTAGGCAGGTGAATTGTATTCGCGTCTGGCGTGTGTGCAAAAGCGCCAAAAGTGCAAATTTGTCCCAAGACTTTTGTCCATGATTTTACGTTTAACCCTGTGATGGACTAACATCAGATCCTGACCAGGAGAAGTTACACAAGGCACTTTGGATTGGCTACAAACTTTAACTTCAATCTTATTTTTGTGCATTTTTACCAGGAACTTCTGTACGATAATCACCTGTGTATAAATGGATCAAAGCTGGAACAATCAGGTTTTAGCTACAACTATCCTGAGCTTACTGTGGAAGGTCTAAGAGAGGCGAGTGTTTTAAGTCCTTTTCTCCCTTCAAAAGTGTCGCGATTGTTCTTATCATGTCGTTGGTCGCTGATAAATTGAAAGACCTCGATCATAATGTAACGGCAAGTGCTCACTTGCTTTTTAAATCTTGATTTTCTTGTCTAGGTGCTTGATGATTATGTACAGACAGGACAATTTCCTCCTTCACTGGCCCAGCCAAGATGATGTCTTCAACAGCATGGACGCGGGTATTCCACTTAAAAATGGCGTAGAGAGAAATTAAGAGAATTTGAAAAGAATAAGTGCAATGATTGCACCTTTGACATTCTAAAATGAAAACCACATTATCTGGAGTGAGCCAGAAAGGATTTAGAATGGCTAGTAGTTTTTCCAACTTTATTGTTCTTAACCTGTCTTAAACCATCCTTGCATGTTTAGATAGCTGGACACCTTTATTAAAAAGTAAAAAATTAAAGGTAAAATTTCAGGGTAGTCCCTTCAGGGAGCTTACAAAGCATATCTGCTATCAATAGGAGCCCTGAAGCTATTACCTAACATAGATTACACAATAATAGTATTTTCAATTGGAGTTTTCTGGCTTTTATTTAAGTTTCTTGTAGTTTGAACGTAATTTGTACTTCGTGCTCGGCAATTCTTCGTTGAAGCTTGCAAGTGCTCAGTTTTCACTTTTTTTCGTCCAATCAGGAAAGGATATAGTTGGCAATTTCCACCGAGCTACACTGATAGATTGATGCTTCCTATCAAATTTTATTGGTGCAATTTGTAATTTAGAATCGGTATACCCAGGGCAGAAGTGATGAAGAGAAGGTGAAGACATGAGGGGAAAGCTAAAAGGCATCTTTTTGGCGCAAAGAAGTCCACAGACCTTTTTTTTTTTTGCGCGCTTCGCGATCGTTCTCGCGCTAGCGCACTCAAGAAGAAAAAGCGTATGTGGACAGACTAGACCAAAGAAGTGCTTGTTCCTCCGACGGCAAGGACTTCAAACTTTGAATGTATGTAACGAAATTTCAAGAATATCGTCAGATTTTTGCGAGACTGATGAGGTATTTTTGGTTCAATAGTAACAGTAATAAGTAATAATTTTTTTTAAAGTCGCGACACAGGAAGTGGTTGCCCATTCTCCCGAGCCAGGAGCTCATGATAAAAGTGCTTGATGAAGAGAAGATGGATTAATTTTGAAGCCTCCTAGGCACATATAATTTATTTCAATTGCGTTATTATTATTATTCTGACAAGCCGGTCCGCCCTTAATTACTTGATGTACCGGGCGTGGTTTCAGACCACAATAAAATTACAATAAAGAAATGAAAAAAAAAAAACACTTTTACTCTTTGAAGTCTTCTATTCTTAACCCGACTTTGAATCTCACGAGCGCAGGAAATGACTTGTTAGGGCATGAAATCAAAGACCTCAATTCAATCTTTGAGCCGTGACGAGCCCTGGTTGGTAGAATCATATTTTTCTCGTAGTTTGTTTCTAGATGGAGACTAAATTGTGTCAAGAGTGGCGATACCACAGAAACAATGAATTCCAGTCATCTATCGCGAAATGTTTAACAGGGAGTTGTTTGTACATTCCTATAGCTTCATTGCCTAGTTCCTCTACTGCTTTCTTCCCAGGCCTTCGCGGTCAATTGATTCGATTGACCGTGGACAAATATGGAGGACTTGGAACTGGGCGCTCTGAAGCACTGGTTGTTTGTTGGATAATAATAGGGGACTTTAGATAGGGCTTGCCACAAGTTGCTCGGCAACTTTTTGGCAACTTTTCGTATTTCGAGCAACTTTTTTTGTTTACAGCAACTTTCCGCATTCTGAGCAATTTCTAGTTTTCTGGATATCGGAGCAGCGTTTAGGGTTTCAATTGGCCATGCTTCTATATTTTACAATGTTTCAGTGGACAATTTGTGAATTTCCTGTGAAAAAAGAGCAGTTCCTCCCCCCTGCGGCAGATCATGGGTGAAAGGGGGCGAAAGATGTATGCAGCCGGGCTGTTAGGTCAGCGGTTTTTTAAAGAAAATCCAAAATGGCGGACGAAGATTCACGTTCCCCTGATTCGAGTGTTTCAGGTTCCGAAGGTCATTCAGATCCTTTGAGGGTAGCCGCATAAGCAGGGGCAAGACTGAGTACTCCAACGAAATTGAAAATGGTTAGAAGTCTTGACCGTGAACAGCAACGACAATTTTATTGGCGCAAATAGAATTTTTAGAAGACTAATATTGTTGTATTGATATTGATGCGTAGTATTTACTCATACGTATTGCGAACAAATTTATTCAGCGACACTGCTTACAACGCAAAATTGCACAAAAATGCTTAGAAAGTTTACTTTTGTTGTACAGATTGCATATTTTTGCATCAAACCAAATAAAAGAAGAGAGAGACAAAAAGTTTTTGCTTTTTGTAGCAACTTTTCAGCAACTTTCGTTACAAAAAACAACTTTTGACTTTTTTTTGGAGCAGCTTTTGAGCAGCTTTTGAGCAACTTTTTGAGAAAATTCGGGGAACTTTTTGGGAAATCTCGAGCAACTTGTGGCAAGCCCTAACTTTAGATTTGAGTACGAGAACGAGGTCGAGACGAGAACGACTTTTCAATTCTAGTTTTCAGACTTCGCATTATCACATCACATACCCATTTCATCCCGTGAGCTACCCTCTCTGCCTAAAACCAACATGAAGAGCGAGGGCTCTGGAAACGTCACTGATTTGAAAATCGAAAATCGTACTCGTACTCAATCTCGTCAGTACTCGTAGTCCAATCTAAAGTTCCCTAATGATTTGGACAATCCGCCTTAAATGCCCCTTTTGTATATCACCAGTCGTAGCTGCATTCGCCCTCCACGAAGTTTTCTTTCGGGGAGGGCGGCCGTGACACAGGCTCCTTATATTTATAATTATTCTGTCAGGCCAAAAATAGCTTACAAGAACACGTACGATTTGTCGTCAATTTTGCAAACAGTCCCGATAGTATATCTTAATTCGAATATGTGTCAAAATTAACAACTTATTGGGACAGCCATGTGAGTAAAGTAATTAACAGGTAATAATTATAATACGACTACTTTCTAGCTCAATTTGGAATTAATTGCATTCAGTCAAATATTCCTGACTGTCAAATTGGACTCGGCGTGTAATGTCTGGTCCAATTTTTGGCGTCCTCGGAACTTTTTTCATCCACTGATAGTCCTATTTCATCGACTGACAATCACTCACTTATGAGCTTGGATCTCAGTGTTAAATCTTCTATCTGCTTAGTTTTCACCCTAAGATGGCCCCATAAAACGTGACTTAGCCCGCGTGGCAAGCGTTTCCGTAGGGAGAGCTTATCCGCATTCCAGTCGCGCACAAATTGGAGCTTCGTTGTTTGCATTTATTTTGAACATACATTTAAATACGCGATCATACTACTACGCCGGAAAAATTTGAAAGCGGCGTTTTCGCTCTGAAAGCGCATCAAATGTTTTCTGTCCTCACTACGCCGGAGAAATTTGAAAACGCACCGTTCACCGGTCATTCTGGATTTGTGTTTGAGGAGGACTTGGCCCGGGAAATATCACGATTATCGTAATGTCATCGTTTTCGGAAAGCTCCGTTTTCAAACTGTTTTCCGTCCACACTAAAACGCAAAGTCGGCGTTTTGAAATTCCTCCGGTTTGAAGAGCGTTTTCGAAAGCTCCGTTTTCTGGGCGGATTAGTGTGGACGGTAGGCCTAACCGTGGAAATAAATCTGCGAACGTTGTCAAATTTCTCCGACAAAGTGCGGAAATGTTTGTCGGAAGTAAATGCAAATAAAGTTTTTCCTTTTAGTTATCAATATGGTGTTGAATATTATGAATTTACTTTCGTCGCTTTGGCAAACAGAATTACGCACATTTACCGTACTTTTCACAAGTTTAGTCTGAGAAAAGTCTAATATATTGTGAATGAAGTTTCTCCTGCGGGGCCCAGCTGTATGCAAAATCGCGTGACCCAATGAATCAGTTTCGCGTGATGGTCGTTTCCTCCAGTATCAATACCAACAGTCACGCTAAATATACCACTAACATTAGGGCTCGTTTCCAAGGTATTGATCAGTCATGTGTTCCGATTGGTGGGATTGCAAGCCCCCCACACTGTAACTTGTATGACTGCTATTGTTTTTCAATATAAATAAAGGTCATCTGTCTGTCGTCCAACTCTCTTCCTATTGATGCATTTTTGACGGGCTTCAAACAGGTTTTACCGGTTCTGCATGCGTAAGTCCCACCTGATCAAAGTCTGGAATATTTGCACGCAAAGCTTCGCTTGCACGCAATATTTGGTCTTGAAAAACGCTAAAGGGACGACAACCAGGCGCTAAAATGGGGATGACTAAAGGACACGGTACCGCTGCTGTGGTTATTGGTACTTTACAGCTGCTTGTGGCTGGTGGACTGATAATCGCGTCGTTCATATTTGCGAGTTATGGCAGTATGAGCACTTCGCAGACTCCATACTGGAGTGGGTTCCCGGTGAGTATACAAACTCCTGAACGATTGATTATTTTGTTGCCTGCTTCGAGAAATAAGCTTAATTCGAGGCATTTCTTTAATTTACTAGTATATGATGAGGTTAGAAACACAGATTGCGTGAGGGATTGTTCACAACCCGGGTATTTTTCGTTCTGTCTGCTTCATGCTCCTTCATGGTCGATTAGTTTCATTGTCTGAACACCTCAATGCGTAATTACGGTTTTTCAAGGGCTGGGACTGAGATCGAATTGTGTAAAGCTGGTATTCCAACCTGAGGTTGGGCTCTTCTCTTTCCCTCTTTATTATTGTGACTCATAATTTCTATATATACGTTATCACAGAAACTCAAAGACAGAAGGATCCCATTTCCTTACAGGAAGAGCGGAAACTTAATTAATGACGCAATGTGTATTTTGCAAACTCCTTGATATGCTGTATAAGCAAAATCGATTCTAACCTCGAATTCAGCGATGAAAGTTGTTTCCTCATTCATGTAGAATGACGTACAGACTTAACACGAAAGCAACCGTGGTGGCAACCGTTGCTAAGGGTCGATCCGTTTCCCAAGTTTACGAACGCGAGTTGATTAGACTTTTAAGAAGCCGAACTTTTTTCCCAATATCTTCAAACCTTTTTTTTTCCATAAGGTTTTCTCAATCATTGGGAGGAATTGCCAGTTTGATTCAAGATGCACGATAGGATTCGGCCCGCCGTTCTTACATCGCATTTCTGCCGTGTCGAATTCAATTCAATGAATTAAATTCGACAGAAATTCAACGTCTGAATCGGCTGCCGCATTTCTGCCGCACGTTCGACCGGTCTTGTCGCATTATCCGACAGAAATGCGACACCGATTCAGACGTCGAATTTCTGCCGTGTCGAATCTAATGCATACATTATGTTAATGTATTGAGCATGTGTAAATGTTTTCCCGCCAAAGAAAAAGAAGAGATTTGGCCATTCTCGACCCAATGCAACCTTAACATATTTCAACACATACTGCTCCATCGTCAGCCTTCTCCTTCTCGTTCCATTGGCAGACAATTTTTCACAAAATTAAAGTCCTTCATCGCTTGGTATTTTCGTCCACCATATTGAATACTCTACGTTTAAAGCATTTTCCGCTGGTCGACATACCCGACAGTATAAATTCTGAATTAAGTGCGACGCAAGTGCAACATATGAATCCACAGTTTCATTTCTGTTGCACTTAATTGAATTGAATTCGACATGGCAGAAATGTGACGTATGAACTGGGCCTTAAGGTCTTTGTTTAGAAATGTCAATTAATTATATTAATTGATTAGAAGATCTTTGTTTAGAAATGTCAATTAAGGTGGCCGAACACAGTTTTGATACTTGTGTTTTATTCTCCTTTTTCGCTAAAACCCTTGATCCTTTGATAGCCAAAAATGGCAACACACAAGTTAACAACACAAACTTCGGAGTTTTGATAGCTAAGCTGACGTATGTGCCATGGCAACATGAATAAATATAAACACGCCTTAAAAATCGATTTTGTTTGTTTGCAGAAAATCTAGCCGTTATATTTTCTTTTTCATATGCATGCAACAGGATTGTCACATTATACTCACAAGTTAACACTATTTTAATAATTAAGTTTAATAGAGAGATTTTTAATTATCCTTTGTAGAAGGTTAACTGGAATATCTAGAATTGCCTCTGTTAAATAATTTTCAAGTTTTTTCAACATTCCAGTTACTTGTTTTCTACGGTATTTGTGTGCCAAACTTGGTGAAATTCTAACGAGTGGTTCTCGTGAAATAGGCGTATTTCCAAGTAAGCTATTCCACATTCAATCGCAAATTTTTGCCTTACTAGGCACATGCTGTACATTTAACTGGGTTCTTTCAGTAAAAAAGGAAAATCTGAGAATTACTGGGTTCTTAGCATTGTTACCTTTTCTAATATACATTTTTAATAAAAGAGTAAAACCATAAATACACTGTGTTCAATTATGAAGAAAGAAAGCACAGATAGTGCGGGCATTGACCAAATAAAATGATCACCGTGTCAACGCCATGTTTGCTTTGTGTAATCCTTGTGCGCAGGCTGAATCACATTAGCAAGAGCGCATACGGAAATTGTGTTCGGCCATCTTAATTACTCGGGCTTCTGTAGGAAAGCCCGAGTCGTAGAATGCAAACCATTCTTGGTTGCCAAAAGGAGGGTCATGGTCCCAGGCATTCCTAGAGTAGACCGGCGAAACTGGGGATGAGAAGTCAACATCTTTCTGTATCGTGTGCTCTCTCTTTGTAAACGACATATTATACAGAATGTGGTGTTTTGGGAAGAAAATTTTGGCAAGAATTACGCCTTATTATGTTCATCTCACATACAAAGATATCATTCAATCATTCTCGGAACGAGTTGGTCTACGAATTACATTGCTCTAAAGCCTGCCAAGTAAGCAAAGTTTATGCTCGACTCGTTCTCACGAGATAACAAATGAGCCATGTATGAGTTCGAAGTACGCCGAAAACACTAACAAAAAACTATGACTAGTGACTTAAAAAGAAACCATTTTGCTGAGACGTGTGCCTCCGATGTTGAAAAAAAGAAACAAGAATCGTTGTAAACAGAACTTGGAAGGTGAGGCAAACAAATTTATATGCGATTGGATAAAGAGGACACTCAATGAAGCAACTTGAATAGTAAATATCAAAGTGTAACACTGGCTCTAGGGATGAGGCCAACTTTCTTTGGTTTGTTTGACTGTGTGTTTGTTTGTTTGTATTTTTGGGGGGGGGGGGGTGGGGGGGGGGGGGGTGGCTGTTTAGGCTTACCCAGTTCTATTTAGGCTAACCAGACTGTTTTTTTATGCTAACCAGACAGTTATTTAGGCTAACCGGACATCTTGCAGTCTTGACTTTTTATACAAGGCTGTCTTGAAGTCTAGATTTGTGTAAGGCTCAGGAAGTCTTGAAGTCCCAAATCATTTGTTTGTTTTTATAAATGACATATATCTCCTTGTCACTTGGCTGTGAATTTTGATAATGCAGTTTTCAAATTCCGCAAGAAAAGGTCAATCTTAACTTTTCATTTTATCTGAATGAGAACTTTAAGAATTTTAGGTGTCTGATTGCAGTCTTGCACTCACACTTACAACACACTGAAGTCTCGGTCTCGCAATTTAAGAATTCAAAAGTCTCACATTTTGTAGACTGCACAATGAGTGTAATTTTTTTGCATATTTTAGGTAAACAGAGGCGAAACTGAGGCGAGCGCAAAGCGCTAGTCTTACGCGAGGGGAAGAGCACGAAAAAATAACGCCTGTACGCATACCATTGTTCAAGCTGTTCTGGCGTTCAAATATGAACGTGACTACCCAATTGGTTACTTTACATCACATGATCCTTGCATGTTTTTCAAATGCAACATGGCATGGCAAAAGCCAAGAAAATTGAATGTGCAAAAATGAGTTATTAAATTCTGACAACAAAATGAAATGAATAAAACTGAATTTCCATTCTTTGACCATAACAAATGACACATCGGAAAAATAAAAGCAAATGAAACAAGTGAAACCTAATTGAAAAACAAGAACTCAGATAATTTCTTGGCCACACAATGAAAATAATACAGTGCAGAGAATGAAAATCAAAAAGACGAGAAAACAAGCCAATTTTATTTAGGTATAAATCAAATTTCAACTGTGTTAAATTAGTGCCCTGACGTAGTTCTTTTCTCAGGAGTTCTGTAATAGCTGAATAACACTCAAACAAATGTATTTGAACAAAGCAAATAAACTAAACAAACAAACTGTGGAGGTGGTTGCCATAAATTAATTATGCAGAAATCCAGCATGCAAAAAGAATGTTCACTTTTAAAACCTAAAATTCCCAAATAAAGGCAACCAAAGGAAAGAAACGTGATAGGAAGTTCAGTAACAATAAATTTTCATTAAAGACGTAGATGAGGCAGAGAAACCTGTCTAAAAAAATGGTTAAAATTTTGCAGACGTGCATCACTGCATGAACCACATGTTCAGATAAATTTTCAGGCTAAAGCAAAAGCTTCAGTCTTTACCAATGACTTTTGCAATCATTTTATCTGCTGTGACCTTACCAATCATTCCAGAAGTTGAATTCAACTTTGAAGTAATACTGCACATTACCATTTTCACTTTCTAAAGTCCAGGAAGCTGCTTTAAATCCACGATCTTATATAAAAACTCACTTGAAAACTCACTGATCGTCATGCTTTCACGGCAGTTGAAGGAAAAAATTGTTCACCAGAAAGGTTTGAGGACTCTGTACACATTGATATTCCACTCTGAGGCCACCTAAACATTGATTTGTGTTTTTTCTTTCCATTTAAGTCCCAAAGTAATTTCTCTATTTTCGGGATGAAAACAAGACCTTGAAAGTTTGCAGATTTGGCCCTCAATGCAGCATGATTACCACTGTTGTTGTAATGCTGTAATTGGCTGGTCATTTAGGCTGTGTCTGGGAGCGGAACAGCTTGAACAATGGTATGCGTACAGGCGTTATTCTGTGCGACACCTGTGGCAGGCCATGGTATTAGCTTTACCTGGGGTTCCTTTTTCATTGTCGACGCAAAACGACAAATTTGATTGACAATGAAATTACGTCACAGCTGGGACTACTTTTATTGGGTTAAACTTGGAAGCACATGCAAGATGACATGACTTCAGGGGCCCGTTTCTCAAAAGCCCTGTAAACTTTTCGGGCCCGTAAAGCCATTAAGCAAAATCTCGAACCTTACGATTACAGAGCTGTTAAATTCACATGTTCTTAATATGAACAGAGATTCTCTTCATACAAGAAGTTTCAGGCGCATATACTTCTCCAATTTTAGATACAGATGAACTGAAAATGGTTTTATGGGCCCGAAAAGTTTCCAGGCCTTTCAAGAAAGGGCCCCAGGACAGGAGTAAAAGAATGTAATTTCGAAAGATTCTGCAATTCTGGCAAGGAGTAGCTTGTGTAGACATGCAGTGTAGTGCTTGTAGCAACGTGTTCATGTTCAGGAAATAAACTGAAGATAAGACATTTTAGAAAGTGTTTTGACTTTGTGTATTGAATCGAACTGTGAAAATTGCACAGAGTTCGCAGATCATCCGTTCCGTGTTATGCATCGAACCAATGTCAGTTCACTGTTCACTCGGCCTGCCAAACCAACCAGCGAGTTCAGCAACCAAACCTGCATGTTCATCTGGCCTACGTACCTAATGCTTAGTCTAAACAAGAAGTTTGTAGTAACTTTGACACACGATATTCACTGAATCAGTGTATTCAAAAATCAAGGAGTCCATCACTGGAAACATTGACACCAACCATTTCAAAAATTCGCTGAAATATTTGTTGGTTTACAATTGAAGATATTTAAGCCTCGAGAGTTTTACTTTATCGAACCTTTCACAGTTCAATCCATGAGTTGACAGTCATGCTACGTGTATGTGTAAGGTTTTGTGTATTCTTGCTGACATTGAGCTTACCTCTTTACCAGAACACACATGTAAATAGTGTTTGCGAGAAGGATTATTCCAGTCAATGTTTATTTTGTTTTCAGTGTTCCACTGTTAACATTTTATAAATACAAAGGGAGATATTTATTAAGAAGAATTCCTCATGCTTCTCATGGAAGCTTAATCCTTTCGTTATCTCGAATAAACAAGCACACGTCATTATCAACCAGTTGCATTACGTTGTGTTATGTTGCGTTACGTTTTCCTCTCACACATTTCTAAACACCGCGCATACTCTCGTTCCATGTTGTAGATCACCCGGAAAGAAGAAATAGGAGCCAGGGAAGGAGGCTCTGCTCACACAGTAATTTTCTGCCTACCCTATTTTCCACTACAAGCACAGTGATGGTTTCTTCAACACTTTCTACAGTGATTTCTATGGCTGATCTAACTGACTAATCATCGCACTTAACTGTAACTTCACAATTCATTCCAATGCTATGCTCTCTAGCCAAAACATCCCACAGAACTGCCTTTAGGCGTCTTGTTTTTTTCATGCTCTTCCCCTTGTGCGCAACTGACGCGCTTCGTGCTCGCCTCGCTTTCACCTCTGTTCGTCTAAAATACGCAAAAAAATTACGCCTGTTCTGCAGGCTACACATTTTTTTGTACTGCGTGACAAAATATTTCAGAAGAATTTAAAAGATCACATAAATTTTGACATGTTACACTTACATAATATATATACATGTACATGGAATCATTAAATTACAAGTATTAGAGGTGGGTTTATCAGGGGTGAATCCAGAGTAGTTCAAAACAAGTGATTTCCAGAAATCACTCACTACAAATGTTTCTACATTTGTAAATCTCTCAGAATGTAGGAAAACTGCATTCTGAGAGAACCAAATTTCAAATTTTCATGGGAGAGCATGCCCCACTAGCTAAGTGGGTGCAAACACCCAGTTGCTTGTAAAATCCTGGATCCATCCATGATTCTGGTCTGCTTGTAGTTTTTTCCTCTAAAGTCAATTCTGTAGTTATATTGTAAGTTCATGTCAATGTCATCTGGGGTGCCAGATTTGTCTACCACAGGGGTGATATTGTTGGGGACCTCAAGGTCAGTGATGGCATTCCAACAATTGCCTGCTTTTTGTTGGGTTAAGCATACTACAGGTTTAATTTACATACCCTGCTGTAATAAATTAATTGATACAAAACTGTTAATTAGTTAACATTCTTGTACTGGATCTTTTACTTGTAGTTTCTCATCACTGGGGCATTTGGAGTTGCTGCTGGCATTTCAAAGAATCAGTGCTGTGTAAGTATGTCTGAATCATTATGCAGTTATCTTTTGTGGGCTACCAGGATTAATTTAATAAACACAGTGCAGGACACTTATGGCAGAGTGTACTTGAAAGAGTGCCATGGCTGTTATTTAAGTTATCAACTTGTTGATGCGGCACTTTTCCATGAGGCTGGCACTTATTCAGGGGCATTACTTAATATTCAAAATTTTTCATTTTTTTGAAAATCCTTTTTCTTTGTTTAACAAGAACAGTAAAGTAGTTTAAGAGTGGTGGAACAACTTTAAGATCCAAACTAATGCACTCCTGAGATGAAACTGTTCTTTAAAACTCTTCAAGTTAGCATTCGACAGCTCTCTGCAACTTATTTAATATTTAAAATAATTAATAAACCCAAATGAAGCACCACATTCTAGGTATGGTAATTATTTGAGGATGGTGCTTATTTGGGGGCGGGCCTTAGTAAGAAATTTACATCAAAATGGGGCACTTAATATTCACGGATAGTGATCGACTTTCTCCTAGCAGTATGCACATATAAAATAATTTATGAACATTAGCTGGTAAAATTATGGCCCATAGCTCTGTGGTTTGGGAATGCCCTGCAACCTGTCTAGTTTCTTAGAGGTCATGGGTTCAAATGCTGTTGGTCGGGACTAATATTTTTGAACATTTCATCTTATTGTAGATGATATTACAGGTAAAAGGTATAATTTTAATATCATTTTATGTGGACAGCACAAGGCTACATTTTAATCCGGAATGGAAATTCAAATTACAGAACCCCTAATCTTAATTGGGCATCCAGTGTTAAATTAACAGGTCATGCCAGCTTTTTTGAATGAGGGCAGTAAGGCACTAAATTAAAAGCAAGTGAATAGTGTCCTGTTTGAGTTAAATAAGTATGTGTCAATGGCCTCTATTTGCTTTGAAGTCACAAGTTGTTTTGTGGCTAATATGTAATGTTATGTTCTGTCACTCATTTTAGATGGTTACATTTTTGGTGCTGAGCATTATTATGACGATTGTGACAGCAGGTGCAGCTATTCTTGTCACCATTGCCGTATCCATTTGGAGTGCTCTAGTAGTCGATATCAGCAACTGTGAGACTGTGGCCGGCAGTTGTGTTTGTTACAATGACTATAGTGCAGAAACTTATAATGGTAAGATTACAGAATTCATGCAGACACAATTGCGTGCCAAATTGTACCTTTACTGGTAGATACAATTATCATTCAATTGAGAAATGATTCCATAAAACTAAATTTTAATTCTTGGTGTCCTTCCAAGAAAAGCAAAGAATGCATGCATGAGCATGACAACAAAACCGCACGGTGTATTATTGAATTATAATAGGTAGGATGATATTCAACTTTTCATCATCATCAGTTCTCAAGGCACCAGTAGGCGCGTAAGGCCATGTATTCAACTTTTGGCAGAGTTTAAAAAGCATTCTACGCCACCTTAAAATATGTGACTGTATATTATTAAAGACTTATAGTTGAAATTACGGGTGTTTTTAACAGGTTATACTGTTGCTATAGTAACATAGTGTCAACATTGTAGCATCAACTAATAAAGAGTGGTTATTAATGACCCATCGAAATTTGTGTCTTGAAAAGTACTGGAAACAGTTTTGACGCCACCTTGACTCAAAGCTTTTCTATCTGCATGCCCATATCTTGTTTCTGGGTGGAACTATTGTACTACAGAAAGATCTAGAAGTGTAAGCTTGCAACTGATTTAAGCCAATTATGGGTACATACAATGTATATTGTGTCAATGATCACTAATTGAATTTTTTTATATATTTTGCCTCTGTTATACCAGTTGACGACTGTGATCTCTTGAAAAATGTCTTGACTGTTTTTTATGTAATCTTGGCTTCTTGTTATGCCTCCGCTATTTTGGCCTTCGCCGGATCCGTTTTGGGTTGTGCTGCAACTTGTTGTGCTCCACCGGTAAGGACATTACTTTCTTAATAGTACTATAAACATAAAAATCAAGCTTGACAGAAATGAAGGGTTGCATTACTCTCAGTTTGGTTAGAAATGTGATAAATTGTGGGGAAAAAACTGGGTCAAAATACTGATATATGAACTGACTAGTTATGTGCAGTCACGGGTGGGAAGGCTACAAGTACTGTATAATTTACTGAAGGATCAAGTCAATCATAAGTAACATGTATTGCTGATGAATTACAGCTGCAACGTAAAATAGCAAAAGAACATCATCACCACTGGTGTCTGGTCATTTTGATACAAAATTGTTTCAACACAGGTTGTTTCTATGGAAGTGAAAGTCAATTAGATACACATCTTAAGTCGATTTGATACAAACTGAAGTCAATTCAATCCAACCTCCATTTTACCTAAAGTATTTTGATTCGCTACAGAAACTAAACTAAATACCCAGCAGTCTGAAATCATTATTAATATAGAATTTCCATGTTTAGAAATGCCAAGTGATGTTACTGTGAATAATGTTTTTGTTTGATAGTGGACAAATGGCTCCACCATGAGGCTCGTCTGACTTCCCTTCAAATCTGGCTTGTTTCAGAGAAGAAGCTACTGTGTATTTAGCAGAAAAATTTCCAAGATCTCTAGATAAATGTGTTCTTCTTCTGGGATGAGTTCGCAGCTCTGGAAACTGCATACTTTCAATTGATCGCTGTCATAATATGCAATGCAAAGATGAAAGCACTTTCATTGAGATATTTCTTGTACTTTACTTTTGCTATGACACGACTTCAGTTTATATCGAATCAACTTTAGATGTGTATCGAATCGACTTTGATTTGTATCGAAACAACTTGTATTGAAATGACTTTGTATGACACAACCGTACGTAAACCTCCACTGCGAATGTAATTTGTTACCTTAGGCAATTTTGTCGTTATTGTCTATAAGGTCACTTCTGACTGCATCCCAAGAAGTTTGCCTCCCCATTCCATTTGGAGTCAACTTAGTCTTGTTAGCTGATTAATTAGAATACTCGACTTCAATGAATAGGCCATTTTACAGTTGTATGCTTAGTTACCTGGCCTATGAATGCAAGCAAGGCTGGAGATGACCTTGCTTTGATACAGACCTCTCTGCTTTTCTCTTTTGAATGTCAACTAGTGAGCATAAGAACAACTTAATTTACACAGCAAAAACAGTGAGGTGTTTATCAAAACAAGGTCACCTGCAGCTGTGCTGCCATTCAAAGGCCAGGTCATTGAACAGACAACTGAAAGATGGTCTATTGCTCTTGATATACAGCAGTTTTGACAGAGGTTGCCCCACAAATGAGTATTACTACTGGTATTATGGGTAGTAATATGCACAATGTGTCAGCAACAAGAATAAGGAAGAAGCTTAAATTTATGTATATGTTTGTATTGTTTCCTTCTATCACCCTGAAACAGCTTCAGCTTCCATCAAGCACCACAAACCACCATTACCCAGAATAGCATTCAACATTGCCGTACACTCTTGAACCACACTTTTGGACGGCTATATTTCAAAACTTCCATATGTACATGTACTGGTTTTGGTTCGCTTCAATTAGATTTGAAAATTCCTCTCGGAAGAACAGGCATTCAAAGATGGCTGACAACTTCAAGTGTGTTACTGCATTCCATGTGCTTAGTCACATGACATACATTATGACTGACTAGGGAGGGGAGAGTAAACCAGCATTTTATGTCACACCTCTGACTGCTCAGAATATAATCTTAAAATACTATTCGACAATTTTTTAAATTTTACATCTGTCCCATCCTGGCTAATGTCCTTTCCTGCCTCCCTAGCCTTTCCCACCCATTCACTTCAGAAAACGCAGTCAGCAGTGAGTGCAGGGAAAAATTTGCCTGTGGTTGATCTTGCTATTCATCTGCCACCGTAACTTTATTCATGTTTCAAATGGATTAAATCATGCATAAATATTGCATTTTCCACTCACTATAAATCATTGTTCCTTACAGGATCCACCCATGGTGATGATAGCCCAGCAACCAATGGGTGCACCCGGGGTGGTGGTGTCCCATACATCCATGCAGGTTGGTGGAGCAGCTTATACCCAAGGTGCTCAGTTGCCAGCTTATAACCCAGGTGCTTACGGGCCGGCATATCCATTAGATGCTCCTGGACAAGCAATGCATCACGAGCAAACAATGGCGAGTCATGATAAGGCTCCTTTGGTGGTGTGAGCCATCTTGAACCAGCTATAAACACTGCTACTAGGTGATGCCTGCAGTGTACTTTTATTTTATAACTTCATTGTCAGTAGTTTGCAGCACTTTGTTGATGTTTAATTTGTGCAGTTGTAAAGAAAGAACACTTGTTGACATGCAGTAGAAAGAAATTACATTTATGAGAGGATAAAACTTTTCAAAGCATTATTGAAACTCATGATGTATAAGTAGTGTAAATTTATAGAGCCAATTATGTAAATGGAATTAAGTCTGGGTTAAGGATGTGATGGCTTTGACCGGCATTTAGGCTACTTTAGAGAATTGAATTTTTTGATTAGATGCTTTGCTGTATCTGAATGGTTGTAAAAGAATATTTTGTTTCTTTTGTTCTTTCCGGTCACAAAACTCAAATATGATGTCTTAAAAATGTTTTCACACAGCTCTGTACTACACTATTTATGCAACCCTTCTGAATAGCAAGACCGTAGGAGTAGGATGCATGCTGACTCCAAAACAAAAGCCACATTTTCCAGATTACGTTTAAACGAGGTCTTCGTGAACTCTTGCTCATTTGTGTTCAAATAATTCAATTCTGACCCCACCAAGCTGTTGCTTTGGAGTTGTCATGGAAACCTTGCTTTAGCACCCATTCACCCATACTAGGACCCATCCCGGACCCATTCTAGGCTTCATTTTAATAACTGGCTCATAGGTTTTGGACAAAAATGTGATTTGGCTTGTTTGCTTCCTGGGCAGGTTCGTATTGTGAGCCTCTTATTTCTGTTTGTAGGAAAGTCAGTTTCAACATTTTATTTCCAGGGTATACACTTTTAGTTAAACTCTAGGTTCGTACCACCTGTGTTATAGTTTAAAGTGTTAGGTAAAATATGTAGTTACAAAGAAAAGCTCAAAAGCGTTTCGTTATCATTTATGTTATTTTCGCAGATAAAATACATTTAACAGATGTGTTTTTGACAGGGTACATTCTAGAGATAATGGAATTTGTAAGGAGACCACTCAGGGGGTGACGATGAAGACCTCACATTCCTTGAATGCTTTTTATCTGGTAATGCCTGTACCCCTCCTGGTTAGTCTCCTCAGTCGATCAAGATGGTAGAAGTCGTGCACAAGCCAAAGAAGTAGTTTTCACTGACATGTACATGTGAATGCACAAGCATAGTTGTTTTTTAGTTTAACATACACAGGTAACCTTGTGTAGCTTTTGAAAAATCCAGCTACGAGGAGAGCAGTAGTTTTAATAGAAAAGAAAAGGCCACTTAAAGGTCTTCTGGCTTTTAATGATCCTCTCTGTAAGGCAAGTAATAGTGCTAGTGGCTTCTGAGTAGACAATAGTATCTTTTAGTCTGTGAAGAGTTCCTCTCTGTTTTATTCTTGACAAACCAATCCAGCACAGAACTGGATAATGGGAGCACGGGAGAGAGATTTTTGGTGGAGAGATTTTTTTCCAGAACTGGAATTCCTTGCATAGTCATCGGCAAATTTTAGCATCGACGATATCCTCGTTAGTTTTTCTTTACTGTGGATTTCGTGCTTTTTGGACAAGGTGATGACGCAATCACATTGATCAGTTTGTTTAAAATCTCTGTTGATTTCTCGGGCTGGGCGTCTCTGCCTCATATGCGCTAATGGTTTGTCCTCGTCCAATATAACGGAGACACAGGGAGCCGGAGACGAACTCGTACACATACAGTGACAACCATTTAACTCTTGTTGCTACAATCCCACGAACGGGACTCGCTAGCTCTGTAAAACGTATTGTGATTATTTTTCGATGAGGGCGGCTGTAACATGTACACGGGTTAAAGTTTAGTTGTCCCCAAGAGATTATGATCATAATCTCTTGTTAATCTCTTGGTGTTTCTAAAAACTGTGTCACAAACCATAGAGACCGCTTTTGAATCAGTTGTACTGCTAGTAGAATAAATATGCGTTAAAGCGACTAAATGGCACTGCTGTTTTCATCGTTGAATTTTGGTGGTGTTGTTTCGGGGGGGGGGGGGGGTGGTGGTGGTGGTGGTAACCCTAACCCTTACAGATACTTATCGGGCTTAAACGATTGCCTTAGTTACGACACTGAACAACAATAAGACCCAAGAGAGTATGATCCGTAAGGGAGTTAATCACCCATGTAATCCTTGTTCTCCAGACAATCCCGCTAAGGTATTATTAGATATGGTATCCAGGGGTACTTACCATTTACATGGGAAAACCGGAAATTCCAGTCGGAAAATCAAATGGTTCGCGCCATTCCATTTGGGAAGCTTCAGAAATTATGGGCTGTGATTTGAGGTGATGCTATTTTTCTGCTCTTTTAAGTCTCTCTAGCTTATGTGGACATACTTTATAGCGATTCCCTCTCCGGCAACGTCGCATTTGATTGTTTAATGTTTATGCCTGAAATTTCCAACCGGATGGTTTTTGTAAATGGTAAGCACCCCAGTTCTCCTGCAGACTGTTGCCACGTGGCTGTTTTCGTGGGGGACGTGAAGGATGCAATAGTAGGTAATTACCTTTTAAATAAGTCCCACGTGGAGGATTTACTTTCTTACCCTTTGGCTTTTCATCTTTTCTTTAAATGATATTAGACTTGTAGGAAATGAATCAAGTTTTTTTAGTTATCTAAACTGGTGGTAAGTTTTCTAACAATTTTTGATAAATCCATTTTGGCACTGAGTTTGAAGAAATGTCTAGCTAAGCACTACATATAATTCTACTTATGCGTTTACATCTTCATTTAACTGTTAGCGTTCATAGATTTTCCAAAACTCCTTTGGCAATATCGCTACGAATTGAGCATCTCTGCCATCATCGCAAAGCCATTTACCCTTACTAATATGTCAGTGATACTGTTTAGTATTAAATGCCGGATAGCTGTACATCCTGTCTTCTCCTTGTCTGTTGTAGTGTCCCCACTTTCCAGGGTACTGTGAGCCGTCATTTCCCACCGATGACACAGCACGGCTGATTATAAGAGTTATCGTCTTCCATTTTCTGAAACAGATTGCACGAGAAGGGCAACTTGTTCTTCTGGCCGCTGAAGTACTGGACTACAGCTTCACCAGTGCTATTAGTGGCCGTGGTCACATGGAACGTACGTCACTGTTGTTTACTGCAGTGGAATCTCATCTGAGAGTGCGTGCTTCTCCGAGTTCATTCGTTGCACTGAAAGTGATTCCCATTTCGTTACTGAGATAATTGCTGATTCCGCGGTATGAAGTTTCAGCGCTGGCGGTCCAGTTATTGGGAGGAGTTGAGCTGTCCATAACAAAGTTAGCGATCGCCAAGAATCCAACCTCCTGGAAATTAAAGATAATGAAGGAAAAGCTGAAAACACCTGTCTTTACTGCACAACCATAAGCGACATGCACAGCAGGATTGGCAGCTTGGTGGACCTTGTAGTTTTGTACCTTTACATGTGTGAGAGGGTAGTCTGTGGTAAACTGCGTACAATGTCAATTTACCTCCATCAGCTGTCATGTCACAGTAAACTTTCAAAGGGTTTCCACTGTTTTCAGGATCGATCCAGTACTCCCCGTCTCCTTCAGAGGAGCCACTTTCCAATACATGTTTACAAGAATGTCCAGGATTCGCTGGATCTTCGCCTAAAGGAATCTCTAATAATAGTAATAATAATAATGACTTTATCACCGTGTCAATTACATCTAGCAGGAGAATCGATCCCCACTGCTAATAGGGGACACCTAACTAGAACTATCTAAAAATAATATACTGAAAAGTCCCATAAGAGAAACAGTTAAAATTATGAGTTACGAAGATGGTAGCCACTACATCCATCTAGCATCCAGGATGTTGTTTAGATCTAGCCTCCGTACGTGGGTCTTGATCTGCTTGAGATTTATCGCGGATCTTTCTTTATTTGTCAGTTTGCTCCACATAGTCTTGGGCCTAGATATCGAATTGAATGTTGTCCATATGTAACAGTGTTAAATCTAGGTAAATGAAAATCTCTCTGCCGTAAACTGTAAGTGTGGCAATAAGTATAAAACATGTTACAAATAGTCCGTATACATTAAAATACATATGTCTTGTAGTCTCCTATTATACAATTTTGGTAGATTGGCTTTCTCTAACACCTGCTGGTAGCTAGACAACTTATCTCTTAAAACAGCCCGCAGTCCTCGCTCCTGTACTCTCTCTAATCTACGAGTGTCCGTGGCTCTGCAAAAATGCCACACTAGGTGGCAATAGGTAAGACGTGGGAGAATAAAAGGTAAGATACAAGAATTATATATTAGGGCTGGCTAATCGCAAAACTCTAGATCAAGATAACGTCCAAGAGGTGCTAAGAGCTTTACCCGTTCATGTACTTGCAAATTGGAAACACTTTCTTGAAATCGCCACAAAAATTGGCCGATAGCCCAATTGGATAGGGGGACGAAAAAGGTTCAAGTCGAAGAATACATAAATATATTATCGTTGGGAGGGGTTGGGACCCTTTCGTAGATAACTTATAAAAAAAGAAAATGAATGAACCGGGTAGGCACCGTGGTTTATTTTAATATGGCTTATTTTAATTCAATTGTTACCAATCGATCAATCTTCCGCCGCAGTTCTTAAGGAACATACGCAGCGGTATCCTCAGATGGGTCAGTTTATTTATACACGGTGAATTCCACTCAGTTGTATACAAGCAAAAATATCTACAAATGTAAAAATTGAACAATATAATCATTATAAAAGTAATTACAAGGAAGGAAAGCCTAATCTAAACAAACTGACCTAATACAGCTTCAAACTTTGCACGAAATTTCACACGGCCGGGACTGAAAACAATTTTGGAGAACTTAACTGGTGAACGTAGGTGCAACTGACATAAAGTAATTCGGAATAAATCTGTTCTTCAATACATCTTTTTTTGTCTAGTATCTGAGTTACTCGCTAGTTCGCTTGTTAGATTTTTTGCGAAGCCAATTCAATGCCAAAGTTGCGTAAACAAACCCACTTGTAAGCCAATTTACCGCAGGAAAAAATAAACAGGTTATTTGCCGGGTTAGGGTCGGTCCGTATAGTGAAAAACTGTGACCTCGGGCTTGAAAATGCTGTCTGCATTTTCAAGACCTCGGTCACAGTTTTTCACTATACGGACCTCCCAGCGGGCAAATAACATATATATATTTGCGCGACGGAGTTACTAATTGTTCGATAAGATCTCGATTTACAGGAAATGAGCGCGAAAACTTGTATCGGGAAATGTGATAAAACACCCGCCAAGGGGTATCGGGTACGGTGATTGGTTAATGATGACGTAAGATCAACGGAAGTTCCCGTGGTGACTGGTTGGTGTTATACTGACAACGCATCCTCAAATCAGTATCCCGCAGAGTCAGGAGCTTCTTGTAGGGTAAGGAGTGGACTGTTAAGTTGCCGACTTAATTTGAGATGCATAGAAAGTCATAGAACTGTTCTTTTCGATTTCGTTTTTCGTTTAATTTAATAACGTCTGGTAATCAAAGGGTAGGAAATTTATTTGTCTGATAGGGGTAAGGTAAATTTGTCCGCGGATTGTTTTTTATTTCGCTTCGTTCGGCCCATTAGACAAAATTCGTATTATAAGTAAAGGAGACAAATAATGGGAGGGAGGGGGCCGTCAGTAATCGAGTTTATTCACAAGAAACTGACACACGTCGAGTTACAAAGCAGAGAATATACACGAAAGAGTTAGATACTATTTTACACAATAATAATTATAACAAGGAAAAGTAGCCTGGAGTAAACTGGTCGGCGTCAAATGGTGTGATATTTAAAAGGAGTGGTTTATAAAGGTCTGATTATCCCAATGGGAAACAAGACAAAACGACCTTATTTAACACCTAAAAGAAATACATTTACTTTGGGAGTAAGTCTTCCATGGAGGATTATCTCTTTTATTCTGCATCCTGGCTCTTTTGGCGAACTTAAAAATATGTTGGCCAGAGAAAACGCTGGCGATGGTCTAAGGTCTAAGGTTCTTTTATGTACCCTTACACTTGAACTAAAGCTTACTTTTACACTATATTTTCTAGTTACCATGGCTACCAGCAAGAGATGGTGCTTGATTGGCTTGATTTCTTGCCCTTGTATTAGCCAATGGTGTAACGCCAACTCGTCGGAATGGACGATTGCGACAGATGAGCTCTCGAATAGCTCCACGAAATTCAGGAATTCTTAAAATATACACAAGTGGATTCAGAAAAGAATTAGCGAGGTGCATAAACATGCATATCATAGAAAGACCATTGAAAAGCTTAACATTCGAAAAAACACACTTCATGCAGAGGTTTATAATGCTTAACACAATTGTATAAGGCAACCAGGTAAATGGAAAAATGAAAGAGGCGATAACAAGTGTGATCGCTAGTCGCTTGTCCTTTTCTCTGCTTCTTTCGTGTCCAGATGTGTCGCTTGTTTTTACCTTAAACCAAAGCGTTATGTAAGCTATGATAGTCACTACAATTGGAAAGGAACAAGATGCTAGTATCACTTGAAACATGAAAAGGTGTGGCAATAACCGGAACATGTCAAACAAGGGCAAAGATGCCACTATCAATGCAAGAACCCAAGGTACTGTAACGAAAACAGCGTATGTTATCGGTGGAATAACTCTGTGACGAAGAGGCCATCCCATGGCAAAGAGTCGTTCGAGTGAGACACTTGCCAAAGTGAATATTGACGCCATCCCTGATAGGAAATCAAAAAACCAGATTGCAGCTCTTGCTCGCAATGTTAACTTGGTAACTCCCAGGGTGATACAGATATAAAACGGTACTGATATGGATGCAACCATGAAATCAGCACAAGCCAGTGAGATAAGTAAGTAATGAGGAGGTCGTCTGAGCCTCTTTTGGGTGAAGGCGGCTATGGTCAGTACGTTTGTGACAAGCGCTACTATTCCGATGACTCCGAGTAACACACTCCATGTTATCACGGCCCATGTTTGTGGAGAAGGGAGAAAGTAATATGTTGAAAGATCAATACCTTGGGTATAGGACAGGTTGCTGTTGTTGGACATATTTGCTACCTAAGAGACAAGAAAAAATCCAACTGAGACAAGAGTTGTCAAAAGTTGTCTTTATCAACAACAAAGAATGTTTCAACAAGCCGACAACGAAGTGTTGAATAGAAAATATTCCAACTAACATTCACGTTAAAGAACTAAATCACCAGTCTCTTTGGTGCTTAACTAGCTATTAGAACGTAACTGCATCATTTCCGTCCATCGGTGCTTTCTCTAAACAATATTTTAACATTGGTGTTTTCATATATGCCGATATTTTTCATATTATCTGAATCAAATTTACAAAAAGGACTTTAAGTTTGATCTAAAGGAAACGACTAGATGAAAAAGCGGCAAATTAAATCGGTGGAGTGTTGACTGCGTGAAGTGAATAAAAATTTTGAGGAAAATTTTTTTCCTGAAATTTAGAAAATTCTTGTTTGCAAGTTTTTAACCAATCAAGATTTTAACAATTGGGTCAAATTGGCAATTCAAAATGTTAAAACTAACCGAAATAGGCTGAGCTAGGAATGTTTTAAACTGCCTGAAAATTACCATGCACAGTGATAAAAACAACTCTCTTAATTGATTGCACGCCATGCAGTTATGACAGTTAATTATCTCAGTTCACAAGTCAAATAGAGGCAGGTGTGACATATACTTGTCTATTGCCCCGATAACTAGAAAATTAACCGCGTAGAAACTTGAAATTGAACTCAGAACAATTATGTATGTAGACGAAGCTTTACTGATATTCGCTGTCGGCAGTTAACTATTTCGTACCAATCCTTACGTATTACTTACTGGAGTTAATGACGACATTTGTTCGTTTTTCTAACGGGTGGATACTCCGGCCGTTAATTAACCAAATTTTGAGAAATTTCGTTTTAGGAAGAACAAAATTTACAGCATCGTTAATACACCAAATTAATACAAATAAGGTCTGCTGTTTGTTAAGAGCGGACAAGATAACTCCAAAATCAATAGAAAAGTTAGAAATTCAATAACAGATAATTTGCATTTAATATATAAACGCTTGATATCGTCCTATTGGAAAAGTAGCGCGGACACCTGAGAAAATAAATGAAAAGTAAAAGAAATATTCCTTTGAGGTTTTTCGATATGAGCAGATCCAAAATTCGGACGCATTTTTTCATTTGCAATCCTGCAAGACGTGAAATGGAAACTGTTCTTGGTAATTAACCGAATCCGACATATCATTCAGATCTTTACAAAAAGCCTCTGTCATTCAAAAGCGCTCCCGGACAATATAGTAGTTAACCCATAGTTTTCCAATCCTTTTCTAATTTTTTTTCTTTTTTCACACACACTAGCTGCATACAAAATTACGACCATTCTACACTCTAAAGAGATCCTGTAAGAAAGAAAACTTTGTTCCAGGCTTCGAATTCCATTTTTTGCAGCATGTATGCAAAAAGCGTAAGGAACGTCAATAGCAATAGCAATTTCTCTAAAACGCAGAATATCTCTATCACTCATGGACAATTTGAACCTTATTACATCCCAATTTAAGGCGAGAGAACTTCAAGGCTTAAAAATCTTGTTGAAATACTTAGGAGTATTAACTCTTTTCTCTTTTCCAATGTCCCACACCGAAATTAAAAGACTATACAAGTAAAATGATAAAATTGCTATTTAGTTGATGTCTCTGCCCTAAAGAAGAATATATTTTTGAATGGCCCACATCGAAGTTAAAAAACTACAGATAAAATAATAAAATAGCTATTTTTGTTGCCTCTGACACGAAGAAAAATTTAACGTCGTCATGTCTGTATTGTGCATTTTTTTTAAATCCAGTATAACTTACATTGATCTTTTAACAGCGTTTGACAAATACTTACTTTCGCTATCATTCAAGCCTTAGAAGGCCTTACTTCTGGTGGTGCAACTGGTCGCCTGTGGACATCAGTCCTTTCCTCACTGCAGCTACAAAACGGATGGTGCCAAAGAACAGATGGTTTTTATAATAGCAAAACTTATCGAGCACAGGAAACAACGTCAAAATTACACAACATCTACATTATTAAAAATAAAGCTCCCATTATTAGAGTTTCCTGTGTTTCCTTTACGCTCTCCGTTTTAACGCATCCTAGCAAGAAAATTGGAGATCTTGATGAAAAATAAGAAAATATTTGCTAACATCAAGATGGCAGTTGATGATCCTTTGCGATTCATTTAGGTTTCCAGTCAAACCTGTATGCAATAAGGACCTTTATCTCAGAGTTAAAATCGTACTGGTGGCCTTGTTATTGCTGGTATGAAAATTCTTTTATCTAGTTTTAATTTGGAGAAACGCTCAATTGGCCATTATCAGGCTATCCGCTTAATATGACGAACTTCAGAAGGGGGCGAAATTGTTTTGACTTTAATTGTAAAAAAAAAAAAAAGTACAGGGGCTTCTTAACATGCTGTCGTTGTTAAACATAACTGTGTTCCCTTATTATGGTTGCTTGAGCTTATTAGGTTAAGGGATTGGCAATAACGCTAATGGATACCGCAAAATAAAGAGCTTAAAAAGCGCCATGATAAACAAAACGATTTAAGCTGGAAGAAGACAACTCAATAATGAATTACTGACAGTGATAACCAGTGGTCACGTCGAATGAGGACAAAGTAATTAAAACTGAATGTCACTTCGGACACTCACAGTTAGTTTTGAGCATATTGGCAGAATCTGTTCAAATACTGAAAGGTCATACACGCAATAATGTAGGGAATAATGAGTGAAAAAAATGGCGGACAGCCGCAAATAACACAATGAATTAAGCCTAATAACCACGGAAATATCTCAGATTTTCCGTATCCAATACCAAAAAAATATTTTTAGCTCAGACAAACTTTATTTCCTTTCAACCCCCGAAAGAAAGCAATAATTAGTCAACAGGGAGCCAAAACGAAGGACATGATTAGCATATAACCCCAGCGCCTGCAGAACAGAGTTAACTGGCCCCATATATGCCTTCTCCCCCAAGTTATCCCACCTGAGTAAATTATTTTTGTTGGCGCGCCTATGAGCGTGCATTACTTATGTTTTTTGGCGTCTTTCCACTAGCTCATTTTTCATCACTTGGCTTCATTGTACTATGCAGGTTTGCAAGACAATACTTTTAACCCTATTATATTTATTACACGAAAACAGTCATACATGTATCAAGTACCCATGCTATTTCCCACGGCTATCCTTAAACAAAATAAAATTAGTACAGTCCTTGTTTAAAAGAGTGCTGCAATTAACGACATCGTTTCATGCTTTTCGTAAATCCTTTAACTACTAACTGCTAGCATCACACAAATAAAACTTATTTACTCAAGATGGTTACATTGTGCCAAGACTAGTAAGGAAAAAGGTCTTGTACTATACTGAAGCAACAAACTTCCACCAGACTCGGCGGGGTATGTGTGTACAGACGTGTGCCCAGAGAAAATGTAATAAGTCAAACTCATTCAATTGCAGTACTGATCACAGAATCTGAGTCTCCATGACCTGACTTTCCGCCGCATTGGTACATGCAATACCCCAACATGCAGATCGAGATCATAAGTATTTTTTTTTCCTTTTCCTTTCTCAGTTCATCGAGCGCGAGAGAATCTCGTTTTCGAGTCATCCCTTAAGATCTCGAGTAATAAACGGAAGCTTTCGCTTGTGATATTTCCACTTTCCCATTGATATTTGTAAGCAAATTCCAATCTAATAGCTCTTTTTCATCATAAACTTTGTTACTGAAAGATGCAGGAGGTTGCCGAGTGTCTCATCAACAAACTGTACCTATTTATCACGGACGAAATTGGCGGAGATGGTCTTATCTGATTCAAGTGAGCACTTGATATCACATATATCAGTATAGCGTGATATTTGAGTTATGTATTTTCCCAGCTTACATAATTTATTAAGGTACGTTACCGTCTATTTAAATCAGCTAGAAGTCTTTTTGTCATATTTATCATACGGAAAAAGAAGCTACATGGTTGAGCAATTTTAGGCGATGAATGATTGAATGGGACTCTTTAACTTGTATAGAGAGTAGCTGGGTCGTGAATGAGATGTCCAAAAGAAACCATTTAGGTTACGAAGAAGAGCATCAAAATCCAAGAGGGGTAGTTTTTTTTTACCCACATGCCCGCGAGGGATTAGAGCTGGAGGGTGAAATCAATTTTTATGATCAAGAGAAGAGCACAGCAAAGAAACTATCAAACGAGTGCAAGTGAATCGATAACAGTTTTTATTTTTTCATTAATGATCATACAAACATCGAATGAAAAAGGATTATATCTGCATTGTAATTTGTATTTGCATTGACATTTTAGAATTTGTTTTAACTAGTAGTATTCAATTCCCATTCTAAAATAAAGTATGCAAATGTTCGTTATGTCTACACAATCTGCATTTTTAAGATCATCATGCGCTTTTACACCGTTTTTCATAGGTTAAGTCCTTGTACAGACCAATGTAAATGCATAAATTCATTGATTGATTGATTGATTGAATGATTGAGATTGGTTTTAAGCTGTAGTAGATTACCTACGAGACAATGTTATTCTTCTTCTTCAATTCCACTTCAACACTAAAGTCATTTTTGAGATTCAGAAAACGAACGATTTTGCCGTGATCATCGACCTTTACGATGGCGCCGTAGGCATCTGGTTTACCGTGGACTTTAACATCGTTAGTTGTCGTCTCCACTGTTTTTTTAAGCGTCACGTCTATTTCTCTTTCTTGACTCGATGACTGGTAAAGCAACTCTACTCCCACGTCATTGGAGCCATGTAGAGGACCTGATTTCGTGTCGAAATTCAAGTCTGGCGAGCAAATACTGAGGTATATGGCGTCCTCAGTTTCCTCGGCCATGACAAGACAATTATCTTCATTTACTGCTTCTACTGGACCATCCAATGGAAGTGACTTTGCTGCTGCAAACATCACATAACCTGTGAGAGGAAAGTTGAGGTCTGACCCTGCCAGCTGCTTTGAAGGAAGAAACTGGACCACATGGGCAGTCGAATCTCTCTTCAAGACTTTGTAAATTTCACTACCCACGGTTTCTTGGGCCGTTGATATGTCATCTGCCAGTTGTGAATCATTCGATATGGTCGGTATTAAGACAGCATATTCGTAGTCTGGATGAGACTTGTCATGTTCAAACCACGCCGTACCATAACGCCCAGATGTTTTACGTTTCCCATTATCTGTCTTAGAGATCTGGTTTTCAACATGAACTTTTAACATTGATCTGCTGGATTTTGGTATGTAGTAATGGTTTCCTTTGGCATCAGTGAGAGTTGTATGATTTCTGTCTAACAACGACGGTGTCATGGCGGAGAATGTTGGTGAGTACCTCCTGGGAACCCCATCAACCTTAATAAGTGAGGAATTTACTCCATCGACAAGCTTGTCTTGGAAAAGGGTTGTTTGAACAACATTCCCCTTAGTCTCTTCTGCGAGAATGTTACTACCTAAACACACCAGCAAGTTTTCAAAGAAGAAAACTGACTTCTTAAACTCGAATATTATCTTTTTTCTCCAGTCTTTCAATCCATACTGCGGTTGTCTAAAGTCCATGCCAAACAAGCCATTTTCCAAGTGTCTGGAACCCTTAAACGTGAGTCCTCCGGCTAGAGACCGTGGGTTGTAGAACCTTCCTTTTCCTCCCATGTCTAAGTCATCTAGACTTTTAGTCGCCATCGCAATGATCGTTGCCCCAGGGACTTTGGCCCAATCCCATCCATGTTTAACGTCATGCACCTCAAGATCTCTTTCACTGTTTGCAACCAGAAGCGCACCATGACTGGCGAATAATCCGTAAATATTTTCGCGGGATGAACTTTCATAGTCCCAGAGGAAACGGTTAAAGCCTTTGACTGTTACAGCCCAGTCCTTTCGTCGATGGACGGATAAAGCGGCAAAATTCTTGGACCAGTGCCCTTCAGGGGATTTTTCAGCAGATATGCCTAGAGACGCAGCAGTGGAGTTTACCTACCAATATAACAAAAAACGTTTCATGAGATTCCAGAAACCTTTGTCCCATAATTTTCGATGATGCTACTGATGCGGGATATCCGAATATCATGTTGATAAAGAAATATGTTACAATTATAGCGCTATAGAAATGTAATTATTATTATTATTATTATTATTATTATTATTATTATTATTATTATCATTATTACTATTATCCACAAAGGATGGGAGCAAACAACCTTTGTATAGAGGCAGCTCATACTCAATTTGAAATGTTTCCAAACTGTATTGAAATCATACTTATGTATTAACGTTTTCCTTTGCCTGACAAAATGCTCGGTGGTATAACTGAGTAGTTTGTAAGGATAACATGCTTTGTTGGAAAGTTAGATCGAGGTACATTCTTTCTTCAAGCTCTATACTGTAACTTGATAGCCAAGGATGAACGCTACGACTGCTGAGAGAATTAGCTCAATTCAAATAAGTAAGAATGATAATGTACTCACTTTCTCCATAAGGTCCAGAGATCCCAAACTGTTTGGATAGTACTTGCCCTTATCTGATTGTCCATCTTCTAAATAATCGTTAATAGAAGAGTCGTTATATAACCGCAAAAACATTTGCGGCTCTTTCACATCGCTCACTTCTATCCCTTTTGGTATCGTGGAAGGTAAACTTGAAGGATGGGAAACAGCAATGTAAGCATAGCCTGGTAATACAGCCTTGATGAGTGCCTTGTTAAAGTAATGTGGGAAACGTCCATTGACACTGTTTGGAGTTGAATACTTGAGAGCTATAAGGCGCAAAGTCTCCAGTCCTCTTCTGATGTTGTTGATTGATGATTGTGATAAAGCAAATTCAGTTCCTACAAGAAGGTATTGAATCATTGCTGCCTCGTGTAAGGCTTGCGGAACATAAGCCGAGGCATAAAACGCTTTATGGTGAAATCCTGTGAAGTCAGGCTTTAAGACTCCTCCAAGACCTTCATTCACAGTCAAAGCATTCTCTATCCACTTTACTAAAGCGTCCATGTCACGGATTTTAGCTTTTACTTCATCTTCGTCATCACTTGGCATAAGCAGCACGATCATCAGTCTGTACAGCGGCAGTTGAATCATGCGGTCTGCAGTAGTTCCCTTGAATTCGAATGTCGGCGATTGATAAATTTCTCCAAATTCGTTATACCATTTGGCTGTGTTTATCAGATCCAGCAATCTGCTTTTGTTGGAAGGAACTCTCAGAGAATCACTAATAAGAAACAGAGCGTGCATGAATCCAGCGCCGTCCCTGTTCATTTCATGATCAAGTGATCCGAGGCCACTGCCATCTGCAAATCCTTGTTGCTTTACATATTCCAGGAGATTGTTTATCTTGTTTAGTCGATCAAGGTTTAACGTGTTTATTGCGGTCTCAACTTGACTTAGCGTCCACGTTTTCGAGCTGGGCAGGTACCTTTTAAATATCGTTTGCATGTTTTTATCTTCACCTGCGATAGCAATGTGCGCGTCGTTCATCCTATCCGGGTCCCCAGAGTTAAGCTCGGCTAGTTGGCCTGCAGCAGCATCTGCTACTTCATTTGCACGCGATCTTAGATAATATTCCAACGCCAGCGGTAGAAGAATAGTTTCCATAATAAAACCATACTTTCTCGTCTTATCCGTTTTGCTATATTCCCCATATCTGCAGTTTCTGCAAAACAAAGGTGGTCCAACGATTTTTCCTCCGTCAAAAATTAAGTTGTCGTATTCTTTATGCGCCTTATTAACACTACTTAAAAGGGAATTCCACCTTTTCTTCAGGAAGCTTCCTTTTGAGAAGCTTGAAGTTGTTTTAGTCTCGTCGCAATACCAGTTTCTGAGCCGGCTTTCGATATGTTCCAAGCTCTTGTTCTTTTTTTCGTCAACTGCCAAGGGTGACGAAGGAATTGGTTCTTTACTCCACTTTTGAGTTCGCTGAAAAGTATTACTCGCGTCATACACTGCTAAGCCAAGTGGACTGATTGGAGGAACTACTTTGTCACGTGACTGTTTAGCAAAGCTTTTCTGAAACTCGAGCAAGTCTATGTAGATGGTGTCGGCGTCGCTTAGTACAAAATTTACTTTGTCGATAACAGTGCTTTTTGTTACACTCCTACGTGACACCTTGCATTCTGAAAATTTCACCCAAATTCCTCGCCAACCTTGGAAAGTAAGATTGGCTTTGAACCTGCCGACGATTTTGGACGAATGTTCGTACTCCACTTGTAACGTTTTTCCAGGAGAACTTTCCCTCTTGTAGATCCAGACTTTTACGCCGCCGCGTTTAAGCCAGTCGTTAGGAATCGTGAATGTTGAAGCCTGTAACTGCAGCTTTGACACATTGTCCGCTTTCCACATGAGCGAATTCTTCCCGTGCTTTACAGTTTCGATGTCAGTGGACTGGTCCACAGCTCCCGGTGATTTTGGAATTGGGTGAAAGCAGCTTTTCTGGTTTGGATCCTCAAAGTCATATAGAGTACTATGAAGACACGAAGAATTGCCTACCAGGTGGAAAAAAGCAGATACAAAGTTAAATACCTTGGATCTCACAACAAAATTGTTCGTTGTGGGACACAAAACATTCCAAAATTAACTTTAAGATGTCACCGTATTTCCCTTGGGAGTTACTAACTTGGTACCCCTTATATACTTTCAAATTTTTTCTACGGGTCTGCATCAATTTTTAAACCGCTGGGCCAGTGAATTTATCTTGTGTTGTTAGCACCTAAGGGTCCAAATTGATTTGTGTTGATTGCAGTCTTTTCGCGCGTAACGAGCATCTCGTTAAACATATTTTCATATAGCACGATAGAAAACGAGAAAAATAATTGTACCTAAACAGAGGGTATGTAGGTTTTTTACTGCGCTGTCTAATTGTCCATAGTGGGAAAAATAATATGATATTTGTAATAACATTTATAACCTCCTTACTTAGTGACGAATTAATTCAACATTTTCCAAAGATTCATGCAAGGTTCTGCCTGGTTTTTAACAGAACAACTTTCCTCTTTAGATTGGGGGTTCGCTTTTCCCCCGGGGGAGGTACTTTGGGAATTTCTGGGTGGGGATGTGCCGCTGGAACCCTGGAGCCCTTAGCCTATACCAGAGCTAGTTCAGCTGAATTTTGCTACCCTATACTAGAGTAAACTCCCCAAATCGCCCCTCCCCCCTCATCTATCGACACTGTTGAGGCTGATCTTCGTAAATTTAAACTTGCTGATTTGATTTCTTTTTATATTTTTGAGTGGCAATTCCTGGTTTCCTTAGTCTAGATAAAATCTTCAACCAACTAGTCAGGTTTGTGAAAAATTATACCCTATTCTAGAGCCAAACGCTCTGATTGATATACCCTATCCTAGAGTAAACTGCTTGAAAACCATACCCTTCACAGCGGCACATACCTATATAGCCCATATATGGCAGTGCCCCCCACCCCCCCCCCCCGGGGGGCTTTTCCTTCGTTGGTTTACTATAATATGGGTGAAACCATGTACATGACATTGTTTTTGAGCAACTGGCTAGCCGTGAAATGCCTGAATTGCAGCAAAATCATAACATAATTTTGTCGCATATATTGAAAACCTTCACCGAGATATGGCTCGAGGCCTGACGAAGCTGACGAAGATTTATACGAAGTTGGTTGGTTAATGTAACTGTTTTCAGTCACTTTGGATTATACTATGGATAATGGACTTTTACGAGGAAACTATTTAACCAGCCTAGTTGATGTGTTTCTTTTTCTTTGCCACATTGTGCTGAGTACTTTTCTACGTATCTCTTACTCTAAGAGTTGAATCAGATGACATACCTGAAGTAGGTATTGGTCCACAGCTCCACAACAGCAAAAAGATTTGTTGTAGAACAAGGAAGGTAAGCATTTTATCTCTTCCTTTCTCCTGCACTAATGAAGCAGAAACAAAACAGAATCAACTGTTGGTTAGTATAACCTTTGTAGGTAAGTCATACTACTATACTAAATTGCAATAATTTTTTTCCAAAGGGTTCTAGGTGTGAGCAAGAGAAATTCTTTCAATTACTAGCCGATTTTTACAAAGATCGGTAGCCTTGCTAAATCATTAATAAAGCGCTAGTAAAATTACATCAGTCTAAAAAGCTTCCCGAAAATAGTTTTAAAATAACTTTGTAATAATTGGTCTCATCGGATTGGTCTGAAATAGGGTACAACAACGAAGAGATAGTCAACGAGCAGCGAGGCCAAAGCACCGAAAAAAAACAACACAACTTGAAAAAAAAAAATTAAAAAGGAACACAAAGTTTTTGAATACTTTAAAACTGTTATGAGATTGCGTGTTTCTTGTCTTATTGTAACCATTCTTTAATACCGACCTTGAGGCCTGCTCTAAATGTATTCTGTTCAAGACCAAGTCTGTAGCAGGATTTAAGATTAGTTGTTTGTCACATCAGTTTATCTACATTTGACTTTATTTCTGTGAAAATGATAAAATATGAATAAGACCACCTCTTGAATTGGAAGACCTGCTCTAGCAATGGTAAATACAACCCACTTACCTGGTTTTGAAACTGAATTTTACCAGCTTGTCAATTATTGTCAATTATCAGCGAGTTAAAAATGAAGACCTCTCAGGAGTTTTTAGGAACAAAGGAACATGGGCGTTTTATCAAGGGAACAAAAGATTTCTTTTGGATTACTTTCAGGGAACAATGGAAATCTCTACTATTACAGAGAATTCCGAAACAAAATTTTAGGGAACAACTGAATACTCTACGGGGACCAAAAAGGTAAATAAAATACTATTACGGGGGCCAGGAAACATGTACCCCACACTCCTCGCATTTGCTAGCGCTTTGGTTAAGTAAGTATACTGTTTTCATATTGTGGAACCGCATAGAGACACTGCCAGGTCAAACCAATCAAGTTTGAATTTCTTTATTTTTACGAACACACTGACAATCACCAATCATCACCGGTTTACATGCCTTCAATTCATACACTAAGCATGGCTTGTAAATTTATGTCATTGACCTTTGACCTATTTGACGCGAAAAATCTTTAAATGTTCTGATCTGCCGAGGACTAAGAAACCAAGAAGAAACAATATTTAGACAAGAGACATCAGTGACAATTTCAAGAATTAAGTTAAAAAATACTGGGAATACCCCGATCGCAGCAAATGAACTTAGCCACTCAAGTGAATTAACAATTCTCAGATTGACAAAATAGCTTTTTTGGGAAGAGGGTCATAAGATTTCGGCAAAAGAAATTCATTGTACCTTTCAAAAGATAGTTTCGACCCAAATTTTAAGAGCACTTGTCCATAAAAATCAAACATTGAGTGGCAAACTTGAACATTTCGAAATCGCTCAAACTCTGGCTATTAGTAGTCCATATTGAACTATTCATTGCTATGTGGTTCATTTGCCAAATGGATTTTTATTTTGGCAGAAAATGGCGATATTAGATCTCAGGGCCAATGTGAAAAATTTAGGCTTGAAAATTAGCCATTTTGAAGAAAACCGCATAAAGCCAGAAGATATCCACATGCGATCAGCTTATGCTACAACTTTTCCAGTTTTATATTGTAATTTCTATAACATTTGAAAAAATTCTGACATTGTGCGAAACCTGGAAGAAACCTCCATTTTTCTCTATGGAAATCACTACCTAACGTGAAAACGCAATTTACCCTACTACCTTTATCATGAATTAAACGAAATTTAGAGATCAAACTTTAGGGATGGGCTTTTAAAAGATATGATTTTTGTTCTGGGGAAATTAGGCTGTGGCCTATGAGAGAGTGCTTAAAATTGCACATATTCTCGAAATCAAACAGATTGCGTGAGCGACCGTAACAGACAGACATGAAATGATCCCCGGGATCCCACCATAAATGATTCCCGGACCGGAAATGGTTGCCTCGCCATAAAGGATGGAAATATTTGGACTCAGAAATTTGGATGGATTTAAAATTTAAATAACTGATTTTTTTTTCTCACTGTGAAGCTCAGAAAACCGGGAACACTTTGATTTGATTCTGACAGTTCAATAGTGTGCTGACTAAGTACAATAAAGTTCAGGACACACGAGGAAACCTCAAAACCACAAACGAATTACCGTTGCTGTTTGCGGTCGGTTTACTTTTCGCACTGGCTATTTCCTTGCTATACCATTTCATTCCATAAAAATGTCTGGCTTTCATGTTTTCCTGAGTTTCCCAATAATAAAGCAATATTTTGATACAACATTTACTATATGTAAAGCAAGCAAAATTTGAACGATTTGAATGCACATCTCATAACTTTAAAAATCTTATCCAGCGTCCAGCTAGGTCTTTCCGCGGATGTTTTTATTGGGTCACTGGAGATGTATTCTAACACAGGATGCTCACTATATCCTCGAATTTGGAGACTACTGCGAACTTCCAAGAAAATTGACTCGCGTATCTGTCGGCACAGCGCTAGAGGAGGAGATTATTGATAGTAAAAAACATTGCACGGGCAAAAGCGGCAGCTCTACTCGGACAGCATCCAAATAAATCTATCCAAAGAAGAGTGCGGTAACTCAAACGATTAGTACTTCCATTAAAATGTAATAATGAAAAATGTTTCATAATCTCCGGAACTCGCAGGCAGAAATCTCGTACACTTTTTTGGACGCCCGTGTCTATCTAGGACGCAAGTGTAAGTAATATACAGGGAAAAGTTCTAAGCGGCTAATTAGATAACAGAGGCATCTTCGAAGATTCTAAGAGAAAAATTTATACAGTCGACAAATGACAATTTCGTATTTTTCGAAGTATGTTCGACGTTTTTTATTGTTACTTTTATGCCTGAGGCTCTTGCCTTATCTTCACCACGAGTAATTAAAAAATATATATATATCATATACATCCGTCGACTTTTCATGGAGTCCACGCCATTCCTAGTAATTTTCGGTATCATTTACAGGAATGAAAGCATTTTTTGGAAAGCATTTTCAAATCGCTGGGCAGGAAAATTATCCTCTATGTGCTTATCCGAAGTTTACTTCGAAAATAAGTCATTTCATTTCTCTGCATGACGGATTCACGTGAGGCGCAATGGCTGACAAGTCAAATTTCGCCAATAAAAATTCTGCACAGAAAAACTGATGACTGAACAAAAATCGTGCAAGGGAAGCCATGGGGAAAATATCGAGCAAGTTCTAATTACTATCATTTTTGCTGATTTTTGAGGTTACAAAATTATTGCACAAGCTATTGCCCACCGAAAAACAAAAATCATGCACAACCTAACGGTGAGAAAAACATTTCATACCCCCCAAAATTTGCCCAACCTCCCCTCAAAAGAAGGATCCTTCCCTAAACCAAACCTCTAATGTTATACGTCATTTAAATCGAACAATCACGTGTCTTTCCTAGAATAGCCTCGCAGTATGACCACGCGCTAAAACTAGATTCAAAAGATTATCATCGGAAGAGGCACATGTTTGGGGGATGTGTTCTCTTAGATCATCATCTCTTGCTTCAATCTTTTATATTCTCCAGGCCAATTTGCAGTGATTTTATTCAGTGAAAACAAACAATGTTTGTGTGTGCGTTCTCGCTATTTTTGAATCTATGTTTTCGATTATCTCCTCAAATACCCTTAATCCCACTTCGGTCAGCGGAAAAATGTCATTTAGTGGCAATCCCGGGGTGGCAATGAGTGGCTGACAGATAATAGTCCCTTAAGAGGGTCAGATTTGATTTTATTTTTATCAAAGGGTACTGACCAAAAGTATAACGTGATACTGCCATTTCTGAAGGGAAATTGTTCTCTTCCTTTTTCTTGGTTGTGTGGGTGTGGTCGTTTAATGATAAGCCCTCTGGACTACCGATCAAGTGGTCCTGGTTCGAGCCTTGGCAGGGGACATTGTGTTGTATTCTTGGGAAAGATACTTTACTCCCACTGGGCCTCTCTCCACTCAGGTGTGTAAAAGGATGCGACAGTCTGTTAGCTATTTTATAAACACTCTACTCGAACCCATTACTAGTGCAACCAAAACTTTGAGAACTCAACACAATTGCAAGGTTGGTCCTAGTGAGAATTTTCCGTGAGGGTACAAAAACGCGAAATTCATTGATCCGTCGTTGAAAACTGGTCAAAAAATAACCTGTACCAAGCTGTCACATTTTTCTCAGCAGGAATTGATATGTACCTGTTTCATTTTCAACGGAAGAAATTTGCTGGCAATAAAAAAAGCCAGGGAAACTGCCAGAGAAAAATCTGGAAAAGATATATAATTTATTATGTTGATGTTTACTGAGTTTTTTCACACCGTCACATAGGGAACGCCGCAGAGGCATGGAGCGGAGCATAACGTGAGACAAAATAGCAACCTAGGTAAACGCTATTGACTCTCAAATGTGTGAATTGTCAGATTGCCTAACAAAAGATTTGTGTAAGAATTTAAGATAGTTTAAACATAACGTCATAAGCCTAAACGATAACTATTATCTGATGATCAGAATAGCGATTCCATTAGCTGATCCTATACCAAACAATTTTCTTGAACTGTTGAACTGAAGACATAGTGCTGGTACGTACTGTTACAGTGGAACTCTGCGTTACGGCCATCCCGTTATTACGATCGTTTAAATTACATTTGTTTGGAAGTTCAGCTAAACTGGCTTGTAAATTGTAGTTTGTTTAATAAGCTTATTACCTCTTAGAACTGATCCATGATGTATTTGAATCGTCAGATCGTCACCCCACGAGATGCCAAGGACATCAAAAGGCAGTCCTTTAGCATCCAAGCCTTATTACGTTTCCACGGCGGTCTTGTTGGCCAGAAACACTGTCATCATTTTAGCCATAGCACTGTTCTACGTCAATTTGGTTGTGGCAGATGAATCAAAACCAATTCCGCCAGGACGGTACCAAAAGCTGGTAGGTCCGGGCTTTGCCACAAACTGGTTCAAGACAAAGGGGCCCATGAAGAAATATTCCGAACAAAACATTAAAAACGTCAGTGATAAAGGATTTAAGAACTTAAGGCTGCGATGCAGGGCAGATTTCTACTCATACGATTACACAGCCACAAACTTTACTTGGTTTCTTGGAAATTTGACCACCGTTGTTGATCACTGCTTAAAGCACAAGGTCATCCCAATTGTGTCGTGGATTCACCACCACGCCGAGGCCTATGCTACAGAAGAGGACCATGATGCTTATGTGGCTTGGTGGACAGCAGTGGCGCAGCAATTGAAAGACAAGCATTTCAAATTGAGTTTCAATCTTTTTACAGAATTAGGAATAGACGAATGTGGGACAAACTGCGACGAAAGTCTTCGCAAAAGAATTGATAAATACAACAACTGGACCGCAGATGTGGTGGCAGCGATTCGTGGAACAGGTGGCAACAACGGTCAGCGGATACTGATTCTCGGATCGCCAGGAAAGACTGCGAAGGACCTGGAAAACATCGAAAGCACAATTTATAGCAATGATTCATATATGATGGCGGAGTGGCACATTTATGCCTCAGGGCCGAACAAAAAGAAAGATGGGCAGAAATACTGGAAGGGAAACGGTACCACCAAAGGCCAAGAAAATGTCAAAAATGCGATCTATGAGGCAACTAATTTCACGGAGAAATTCAAACTGCGGACATACCTTGGTGCCTGGATGCCTCAAGACAACAAAGATGGAGACTTGAATGAAGATGAAGTGATAAGCTTTGCACGCTTTTTTGTGAGTGAGCTTCGCAGTGTAAACATACCATGGTCGTTAAACGTTTTGGATCGCTACTACGATACCAAAAAGAAGACATGGCTGACAGAGAAACAGAATATCCAGGGGCGAAACCTTAACATGTCAAGGGTGTTGGACAATATCCGCGAAGTAATGCCCTAAAGGGTAACGTTGAAACGCTATTGTTGTTTTATCAGTTCTTAAGACAAGGTCAGTGTAGACCTTCCTCAAGAACAACAATTAATATAACAACACTGATAGTCCTTACAGGCAGGTATCAGAGGTATGTTTTGAACATGTAAAAGGGGTAGAGCAGGAAAATGCTGAAAGGGATATAACCAATAAGTTATGGTAAGTTGAAAAAACAAAACATAAAGTGAATCGAATAAAACATATAAAACTGATATGACTAAAAAACGTTCGTTAAATTTGAGGACCCACTTTTGCGAAGCAATGACAATTCATTTGCCTGGTTTGAAATTAGAGTCTTAACAAACTTATTGTGAATCTGGTGATTCCTCAAGTAAATGTCGTCGCATGTATCATTCATTCTCTCAAAAGCCACAGTCGGGAGAATTTGGTTCCCGTGAATTGGTTACTCAGAGGTCGTCTTATTGCTTTCCCTGAAGTGGCTGAATTGTAAAGCAACTCTTCATCCACGTCAACCGAGTTTGTAGGATCGATGCATGCATGGTTCAAGGTTAGGTCGGGATAGGTAATACCAAGGTAGATAAATTGAACTGTTTCCTCGGTCACCTCAGTACCTGTAAACATGACATAATTGCGGTTCGGTAACTTTCGAACTTGGGCGATGTTCGTTGTATCAACATTATGCAGAACTTTGTAAACTTCATTGCAAAGCTCTACTATCTTAAATATTTCAACGCAATGACTGAACACGAACAAGAGAAAAACGATAGTTTTTTCTTACAATACATGCATTCTTCCACGGTTTACCCTGCAATTTTGGCTAAGGGGCTTGAAACGATACATTTACTGTAAATGTTTGAGGTTCGGTGACAGATAATTCGATCAAAATTTACGTTTAAAATTAAATAGAAGGCAGAGTTAATGAGCAAAAGATCTTTCCCATCGAATTAAAAGGATATAACTCTGGAATCCTATTTACAATTTTCAATATCTATGTAGAGAGAGGAATTTTTTGCGCGGTTTCTTTTTAAGGTGAAAGAGAAAATGTGGTATATTCTTTGCTATGAATATGTCGTGAGTTTGTGAAAAATGATGGGAAAATTACATCTAATTAATGCATTTGAATTTGATTTTGTTTCAAAAAATTGTCCAGAAGAAATAACATCTTCGAAACCTTTAGACTAAATGTAATTCAAAACTTGACTTATGTCACTTATTGTTTTACCTCGTGATTAGAGCTAAAACCTTTACTTTTCATTAATTAGAACCCGCCTCTACTGGTTGAATAGGGGCGAAGGGACTTATTCGAAGCGACTTATTCGAAGCTTTTAAAAAATAGATCTGTTTTTTGCATATAGATTTCGAGACCGTTCCATGTAGGCATATGAACGGTTAAAAAAGAAAAAACAAAGAAAACTAGTGAGACAATCTCAGATAGTGCAGAGTGTAATGTATGGCTGTGACGCAGTACTCGTAACACAGTTCCTACACAACCCCTGGCGTTCACTCCTGGTTTGTATTGACCTTACTAGTCAGCTAGGGATTTTGATGAGACATAATCTTAGCAGTGTGTGTGTTTCATGTATGTATTTTTATTCACAGTCCAAGTATAACTAACAATTAATTACCCTTTGTCAAGACAGCTCTTGAATTTTACTGTGGTGTTTTACCCTGATTTTTGCGCATTTTAAGTAGCAAACGTGACAATGTTACTTTTTACGCCAACGTTTGTAACTTGATACTTTTGCTTTCCTCGCAAAGGAATTTAACATGAAACTCTTGTTTTCTCGAAAACACTTCGCAGAAGTTCCCGTGTTTTTCTTTTCACAGCTGGAGATAAATGGAAGAAAGTTGAGTGTCTGTCAGATGAAGAAATCGAAGAGGAAAGATTTGTTTTACTTATTTAACACGCAAATTTTCTTTTCACTGATAAGCAAGAACTAATCTAATTATCAAATTGTCACGGCTCATCACGTTCTGTTGCCACCTTTCGCGATAACAATAAAATCGCTTATAAATTTAATACACACTGATATCGATTAATACAACTGAGCAGCGATTCAACTCAAGAAGTAGCGCTACTTGACCGAGACTAAATCCTTCATTTTTGAACGAGTCCCCCTCAAAGACTAATTAAATTAATTTACGCTTTCAGTGTAGGTACCACGAAGTCTGCAGCGATATTTGACCAGTTTCAGTTTTTTTTTGTACAATTTTTAATGCCATCGGGAAAGTTTCGGCTACGGTTATGAACTTTTTGGTCTCTTTGATAGAGCCAGTTAACGGATGAACTAAACGTACTAGCGTAGTTTGGAAACAACAGATGATATTTCTTGAACCAAGTTGGGCGTAATTCCAAAAGATATGCAGTCACAGTAGCTCTCTTGTATTATGCTAACGACGCTAGAACGCATGCGTATGACATGTTAGGGTTCTACCACAATACTTTTACTACACAATACAATTGCTTTGTCTTAATGATTTAACACAAATCTTTTGATAGAGACCATCCAATGATATAACAATATAACCAGCTACCGATTAGTTCATGAGATTTGCCCATAATGGCCAAGTTTAACAAGAAAAGTCTGTACAGTCTGTATAAAATCTTCGTTTTCTGCCAAATCCTTATCTACCGCCTTATTTTCTCCCAAGAAAAGGAGCCAATACTTACCTAATTTCTCTTCTAAAAGTCCATTATTTTTCCGAATTAGACTTTTCATAGAAGAGAAAAAAGCTTGACGTCGATACCGAGATATCGATATCCTAACAAGTCTCTAAAGAAGATCTAAAGGTGACTTTCTTGTAGGAATTTTCTTGGCAGGATTGGTGCTATTGTGGTGCTCAGTCACAAACATGATAACCAGTGACACTTCTGAGCAAATTTGGCATTGGTTTCTAAATAATATATGCCACATATTGCGATTTCGAATCATTATTTTGAAATTGCGATAAATAGGTTATAGAAGAATTATAGTAACCTTCTGTCTAACCGAAAAGTTAGATACATTTGCCACAGGAGAACATTTCCTGCTTTTTTGTCTTATGGATAATTTGGTTTTTCACTGTCTATACGCACGGGATGCAACATTCGCAGCATGCTTGTTGTAGCACGAAAACACGTCGTACGATCATAATATATCTATATGAAAAACAGAAAACAAATAGAAACGGAGAGCAACGACGCGCGGTATAGATCAAGTTTCGCGACCTTTGAAATAAATAATGGGGTTTTAGATATGCAGTTGTTGGTCGTTGATCGACCATTGCCAAGACGATACGTAGGCAGTTGGGACACGTTTTGTGGCTGTTGCCTTTGTGGAGAGGTGGCCATTGTAAAGAGGCTAAAACAGGAGTGAATGTAAGGCCGTCCACCTAGACAGTATACAACAAGATGGCCGTAGTTTAAGTAGTCAAGCAAAGAAAAAGATTGATTTTAAACAGCAACGTAATGGAGCATGTAACGTGAGTTGCTTAAGTAGTGAATGACAGTGCGTAAAAGCACTCTTGCTATTCATATTTTATGCTAGGAGGGGGTTGGAATATCCTGGTTATGTTAAATGCATTGGTAAAGGGTTTATTCTCACTTTCTTTTCTTTTACTGATAAATATCTATCACAACCTAAAAATGAGGAGCTTGGTAAAAGAAACAGAGTGACATGATAGTTATTATGAGTGCAAAGAAAGCCATAAAGAATTTATCCAGTATGTGAGCAGCAGTTTTCCATTCATTTCTCTTTAAAATGTCGTCACTTGTTATCATTCGCCTTCTCTTTCCAGAATTTTTGTTTGATGATCCAAAAACTCTTCCGAGGCAATCTAGAATGATCAATCGAACCCACATCGGCATCTCACCATCACAATGGCGACCGTACGAGTAGTTTAGCACTACACAGGTCGCGGCTAGTGAAAGGGAAATCAGAAACATTGTGGCGATGTAGAACTTTCCTAAAAGGGGGGCACTGTTGGAGGTAGAAGGAAGGTTCTGGTAAACCAGCTGAAGAAACACAATCATGGCCAGCAGCACAGTGATGCCTAGCTGCATCCTCTCTCCCGACTCTGGCGGCAGGTAGAAGCCAACAAGGACCATGCCTGTTATTATTATGGCAGGGACAATCAGGTACAGAGTATAAAACAGCGGCTTCCGGCGGACATGAATAGTGTATGTTATGTCGACGTACGGTTTGGGGCAGCAGTCGTACAATTTTGATGTCCTAGAAAACGATAGATGCAGATAAATAACATTTTTGTTAAACCAAAATTTTCGAGGATCACTCAAAGAAAGCTAAAATCATCCTTTTGAGCATGTTATGACTTTGAACTGCTCAAAAAGAAATAACAAATTCACCTTTTCTGCTCCAGTCCCAGTAGCTGCCATTCGCCATGCTCTGTGTAAATATCATCGCTAGACGCATTGGTAAGAATGCGCATGTCTAAACGTGTTTCGTCATGAGTCCAGCTTCCAAACTTCATCGGGCATTTTTGATCGTCAAAAGGGAAAAATCTTGGATAGAAAACAAAAAAGTGAATTAACTATCAAGTGGAACAATTAGTGATTAAAACGAAATGAACGAAATGAGTAGGGACTCATATATCTAGATGGATCGATAGATGGGATGCTAGTCCTTCGCAGTGCTACCCCCAGCATTAAATTCGCGGGTACCCATTTGTCCATTTTCTGGGTGGAGAGAGGCACTGTGAGAGTTAAGTGTCTTGCCCAAGAACACAACACAATGTCCCCAGCCAGGGCTCGAACCCGGACCGCTCGATCGAGAGTCGAGCGCTATGACCATAAGGCCACCGCGCCCCCACTCCAAAAGAGACTTACGTATTAATACGAATTATGACAAATAGGACTGTAATTTTGAGTTGGTATTTACGGTCAAAAAAATTATTCTGTACGATTAAATGTTATACTGCTAGTTATGTAACGCGAAGACAACAACTTGTAACTTATCGCTTCTACGGCATTACGGATAATGCAAAACACTGGCAAGGTTTACCTGACATCTAAGTGACAGACTGTAATGAACATGGCAGGTGCAAGCCAAATTGAGCTTCCATTAGCAAAAATAATGACGTCTGTCTTGTACTTGTGAGTTCCCCCGGAGAAGGTAAACTCTGCGCTAAAATACAAGAAATAAAGAGAGACGTTCCATAATGTTAAACAACTCTTGTGAAGAACACAACCGTATTCAGCCCTAGCCCTAAGTTTTCTGGCTTCTCAACGACAGGGAAGGAATTTTGACCTTCCTCCGTAACTTTGGCAATTATAGAATCAAGGCAAGTGATGAAACTTAGAGAGCTCGAGTGCATATTAAGTTTGTCCAAAAAACGTTTTCGCTCAGGTCTGCGACATTTAACAAATTGACGTCAGTTTTCCATCCGTCTGTCCTGTTATTGACTATGAATTTCGTCATAACATTGTCAAAGCATCTCTGGATCACGAGGCGATAGCCGAGTGGATCCGCAGACTACTTTGACAATGTATGACGAAATTCATCATCAATAACAAGACAGACGCATGAAAAACTGACCTCAATTTGTTCTTTTACGATAACAGATTGTCAAATTGTCCGCTATCGCTCGTTGACGCATCGCATAAATTATAAATTCATGTGTCTGTCCGCATATTGACGATGAAAATTAGCCAATGGGTGCGCGAGACTATCTGCAGTTATCGTAAAAAAAATTATGATGTTAAATGCTGACTTACAAATAGTACAATCAAGGATCCCCGCAACAACAGAAACCCACAAAATCCAATTAAACCATGCCAAAATTAACTAATAACTCACAAGTCACATCAACAAAGCAAACAACATGGATAATTACACGAAATTCACGACTTCGGCTGTTTAATTCTTAAAAAATATGATTGCCATGGAAACATCAGGTCAGACTGTGAAGAATGGCGTGCACATTACAGATATAACAGCTACAAAGCTTATTGTCACTTGTTTTAATACTAAAAGAAGTTATTAAGTTTATATAAGTGATTCAGACGGTCATGAATACCAACTTCGTCCTCCTCCGGTCTAAACACAATTAAGCCTACAACAAGATTCATCTTTTCGAGATGTCTAAAATCTACACAGCGATATGGCAGGTAACGCCAAGTGGGACTCTGCGACCCTTTTTTACGTGCAAGCGTCAGCTATTTTCTTTGCTTCCTTAATTAACTGGCTTAGCTCAGGTAGCAAGCGTCAGCTACTTCCTTTCCCTTCCTCCACCCTTCTCCTTCGTTCAAGCGTCCATTGTGCTCTTTCCTTTCCAACGACTTTTCTCCTGACAGAAAGCGTTAGCCTGAAATGTCAGTTATCTCCCACCCTCAGTCTACTTCCTCGGGAGATAAACGCCAGCTGCAGGGGCCCGTTTCTCGACATTTCAGGCCCGAAAAGCCATTTTTAGTTAATCTGTTTCTACAAACAGAGAGCTGTATATGCCTGAAGCTTCTTGTATGAAGGGAACCCCTGTTAATATTAAGGATACCTGAATAAAACAGTTCTGTAGGCATAAGATTAAAGACTTTGTTCTCTCGTTTCCGAGTGTACTTTCGGGACCTTCGAGACACCGGCTCCTGCAGTCTGAGAGTTATGATTCCGTCCGGCGACGTCACTTACTGTTTCAAATATGTAAAGTATTTTCTGATTGGTTTTCAGTTCATGCAGGATAGATACAAGTTTCTTGCTGTTTAAAACGAGGTACAGGCTATAATAATAAGTATTTTTATTCTAGAATACCTGTTGTAGAGCACAATATCTGGAACCCAAACTTGGGAGGCATCTACGTTGATCTCGTCAATTCCACCGTATTGAGATTCATTCCATGTCAGTAATGGATTATTCCATTCCTGGAGAACATTTTATCCCGTCAAGGGTCAGCAACAACATGCAACATAAGCAATAATCTTGAAACTAGAATAGCTGTGTGGGTGGGGGGTATTGCACACAAACGTTTCCATGGTTTAAAATTTGTATTGCTGGATCGCTACAATTGTTCATTTTAACTCAGAGTGATAATAAATTAACACTGTTACACAGCAAATGTCTGTGCCAGGTGGGAATAATTGAATACCTCTGGAAGAAGTGCCGGTAATTCCCCCCTTGTCGGTGGATAGGATGCTCGCCACGGGGTCAGTTGTCCTCATCACTTTGTAAGGTTGACTCAATAAAACAACACGAGGACAATGGTCAAGGCTTGAAGCCATGAGTTCAATTAAGTTATCCTTACGTCAATGCAAAGATTTATCCAACTTGTATCTCATTTGCTAAAACCCATGAATCCCGCTAGGCCGGTTCAGTTCGAAAGAAGACAACTAAACATGTTTACAAGGATAAGTAAAAGTTTAACACTGTTTACCAACATTTAGTATGAGTGATAGTTCTGATATACTGACCTGATATGTATAAAGAATGACCTGGAGGAGTTGCTCGTTGTCCTTCTAGATTGCATGCATAAGAATGTACATGAAAAAATTGTTATGGATTAAGTCAGACCCTCCCTAAAAGCATCCCCATGTAAATGACATTATGTTTAAATATGTGTCCTCCTAACATTGTGTTGAATACTTCAGTCCAACAGAAAGCAAATTAAGGCCGACTAAGAAGCGTGTAAGCACGTGTGTAAGCGCAAGCGCAAGTATAACCTATAAGTCGGGCATGCGGACTAAACTTGGTCTATACACATGGCGCAACCATTCTGAAGCATTAGTGTAAGCATTAGTAAAAAATAATTATTTAATTTTAAGAACAAGAAAAAAAGTTCCTCCTTTGAATTTGGCTTGTTGCTTAGTTAATAAATCAATCAATCAATCAATCAATCAAACCTTAGGTGAAGAGGGTGATACTTCAAAGTATAGAACTAATGAACTTGTGGCCCTCTGAAAAATAGCTAAGTACAAACACATGTGATTGCAGCTATGCTTAGGCCGTCAACGTTGTATCTCCCAAGACGAGACATGCGCAAGTGGAAGTCGGCGACCCTCTCCAGTTAAAGATGGTTTTGATCAGACACGAACAACGTAATTGAGCGTAAGCATACGCGCAATGCTTATGAACATGTAAAGCACTAACTATGCATGTTTACGCCTTGTTTTTGCTCACATCACATGTGTCAAGAATACACTTGCACTTATGCCTGCTCTGATGCTTACATTAGGTCGTACGTGTTAAAGGAGCTAAGTCACGGTATGCACGTCTTCACAAGTTTAGCCTAAATTTTTCTAGTTTGTCATTTGTAATCCGTGTTAATCTTTTCCATCCTTTATGATTTAGTAATATCTCTTTGGTGTTTTCCTATCTTTTAAAAGAAACAATATTTGCAGGTTTCTTTCAATTTAAAGGTAATTTTGTTCGTGGCCAAAATAACTCAAAATGCCGTGACATAGCTCCTTTGAGGGGCTTGTGGCGTCCCAGTGTGTTTCTGTTCTGCCGGGTAAACAACTGTATCTTTCCCACCACTGTTTCTAGATTTGACTGTGCTGACTGACATACTCACCAAGTCAATTATTTGTTTGAGTTTTGCTCTGAATGTGACCACGACCTGGTCATTTCTCCTCATCACAGGGCGGGAATACTTGCTGTAGTTTTGAAAGAGGTCATGCAGCAGCCTCTGCTCTTCATTAGGTACTGCCGCTATTAAATGATTACATTTAACAAAAAAAAAGTAATTAAAATTAAATGAAATAAATAACTGTTCAAGTGTATTTAGCAGTGTTGGGTTAATTGGGGACATTGTAAATAATGAAACAAATATTGAAAATAGAATGTAAATTATTAAGAATCCCAACTGGTGTAAGGCTGACCAGTTGGCTATTTACACACCAGGCGTAGTCAATCAATAAAAATTGATATCGGAAATCAGTCGATTCAATCGATATCAATCGCCGATTGCTATCGATTGATATCAGCAATCGATAACAATCGAGCTCACAGAAAATTTCTTTATCGATTGCTATCGATTGGCAAAAATCGATAACGATTGATAATTACCGGATTTAAAAGTTTTCTCTGAGTTTTAATTCAGATTTCAGCATAAGTGTACTTCCGTCTTCAGGTAACTGAAAGTATTTCTCATTGATTTACGGTTGAGACGAAAAATACGAACCATTGATGTTCCAGAATTACTATTTTGAAAGCGGAGGATACTTACCGTCAGCTGTTATTAAGGAGTCCAACATTAACAAACATACAAGCCCGATGTACGATTCTTTCAACATCTTCTTCCTATGCAGAAAGGCATAACAGCTCATTCCAAGAATCTGGAAAATAAATGGAAGAAAGCACGTGTACCGTACTATAGTAAACCGTATCTAGGCCAGGTTAATTGCATAAAAGAAGTTATGTGCACTCCGTTATTTTGTTCCGGGACATCTTGCATGAATTTGAAGGAGGCAGCGTGGCCGAGTGGTTAGGGCGCCGGACTTGAAATCCGGAGGTTGCGGGTTCAAGTCCCGCTCTGACCACTAAGTTGGAGTTGTTTCGCGGTAGACCCTAGTTCAACTCCTCGGTTATGCTTGTAAATAGCCAACTAGTCTGCCTCCCGCCAGTTGGGATTTTTAAGCCTGTTATGTTTAGTTGATATATTTGTTTCTTTCAGTTAAGTGGCATGCCTGTGAAGTAGCTAGGTGTTGGTAAGCGCATTAACCACTATAAACAACAACAACAATTTGTAACTGAAAATGGTCAAGCGAGAGCTTCAACCCCTTACAAAGTTGCTTTCACTACACTAATAAAAGAGATGCAAGCAGGAAACACCAATACCGGCCTCAATCTTTTATTGCTCAGAAGCGTTCTTGTGGTAATAGTGAATAGAATACGTAGTTTTTAGAATGAGCATTCACAGTGGCTGTGTGCAAAGAGGGTCAATAACTGAAGTCGAACTCGTTAGAGTGGTTTTTAATTGATTGTTAATAAAACAAAGCCAAGGCATTCAAGATGGCCAACTACAACAAAAGTATACAAGACAATGAACTAATCCGTGAAGTCAGTAAGAGCTTGATGCCACTACTTTTAGCGGCGCTACCCGTGGAGAAAACTGAGTGACCAAGACACAAATAGCCTCTGTCTTTGTGGACCATAATGAGGTTTAGCAAAACAAAAGTAAAGCAATGTATTTGAAATTACTGTTTATAGAGTTGAAAACCGACCTATTCTGGACTAATGCGAATTAAGAATTTGGTTCCCGTGAATTGGTTACTCAGAGGTCGTCTTATTGCTTTCCCTGAAGTGGCTGAATTGTAAAGCAACTCCTCATCCACGTCAACCGAGTTTGTAGGATCGATGCAAGCATGGTTCAAGGTTAGGTCGGGATAGGTAATACCAAGGTAGATAAATTGAACTGTTTCCTCGGTCACCTCAGTACCTGTAAACACGACATAACTTGCGGTTCGGTGACTTTTGAACGTGGGCGATGTTCGCTGTATCAACATTATGCAGAACTTTGTAAACTTCATTGCAAAGCTCTACTATCTTAAATATTTCAATGCAATGACTGAACACGAACAAGAGAAAAACGATAGTTTTTTCTTACAATACATGCATTCTTCCACGGTTTACCCTGCAATTTTGGCTAAGGGGCTTGAAACGGTACATTTACTGTAAATGTTTGAGGTTCGGTGACAGATAAGTTGATCAAAATTTACGTTTAAAATTAAATAGAAGGCAGAGTTAATGAGCAAAAGATCTTTCCCATCGAATTAAAAGGATATAACTCTGGAATCCTATTTACAATTTTCAATATCTACGTAGAGAGAGGAATTTTTTTGCGCGGTTTCTTTTTAAGGTGAAAGAGAAAATGTGGTATATTCTTTGCTATGAATGTGTCGTGAGTTTGTGAAAAATGATGGGAAAATTAAATCTAATTAATGCATTTGAATTTGATTTTGTTTCAAAAAATTGTCCAGAAGAAATAACATCTTCGAAACCTTTAGACTAAATGTAATTCAAAACTTGACTTATGTCACTTATTGTTTTACCTCGTGATTAGAGCTAAAACCTTTACTTTTCATTAATTAGAACCCGCCTCTACTGGTTGAATAGGGGCGAAGGGACTTATTCGAAGCGACTTATTCGAAGCTTTTAAAAAATAGATCTGTTTTTTGCATATAGATTTCGAGACCGTTCGACGTAGGCATATGAACGGTTAAAAAAGAAAAAACAAAGAAAACTAGTGAGACAATCTCAGATAGTGCAGAGTGTAATGTATGGCTGTGACGCAGTACTCGTAACACAGTTCCTACACAACCCCTGGCGTTCACTCCTGGTTTGTATTGACCTTACTAGTCAGCTAGGGATTTTGATGAGACATAATCTTAGCAGTGTGTGTGTTTCATGTATGTATTTTTATTCACAGTCCAAGTATAACTAACAATTAATTACCCTTTGTCAAGACAGCTCTTGAATTTTACTGTGGTGTTTTACCCCGATTTTTGCGCATTTTAAGTAGCAAACGTGACAATGTTACTTTTTACGCCAACGTTTGTAGCTTGATACTTTTGTTTTCCTCGCAAAGTACTTTAACATGAAACTCTTGTTTTCTCGAAAACACTTGGAAGAAGTTCCCGTGTTTTTTTATTCACAGCTGGAGATAAATGGAAGAAAGTTGAGTGTCTGTTAGATGAAGAAATCGAAGAAGAAAGATTTGTTTTACTTATTTAACACGCAAATTTTCTTTTCACTGATAAACAAGAACTAATCTAATTATCAAACTGTCACGGCTCATCACGTTCTGTTGCCACCTTTCGCGATAACAATAAAATCACTAATAAATTTAATACACACTGATATCGATTAATACAACTGAGCAGCGATTCAACTCGAGAAGTAGCGCTACTTGACCGAGATTAAATCCTTCATTTTTGAACGAGTCCCCTCAAAGACTAATTAAATTAATTTACGCTTTCAGTGTAGGTACCACGAAGTCTGCAGCAATATTTGACCAGTTTCGGTTTTTTTTTGTACAATTTTTAATGCCATCGGGAAAGTTTCGGCTACGGTTATGAACTTTTTGGTCTCTTTGATAGAGACAGTTAAAGGATGAATTAAACGTACTAGCGTAGTTTGGAAACAACAGATGATATTTCTTGAACCAAGTTAGGCGTAATTCCAAAAGATATGCAGTCACAGTAGCTCTCTTGTATTATGCTAACGACGCTAGAACGCATGCGTATGACATGTTAGGGTTCTACCACAAGGTAAAGCACTCAGCGTTAGCGTGTGATCTTGTATGAATGTATCTTCCACCTAATATGTAGTTGACACCAACGCATATTAATCTGCACATGCGTTTAGACCGGACTAGAAGCTTCTTTCTCTAAAATTCCTAAGGTGCCACGTTATAGTAATCACGTTTTTCTAAGATCCTGATCATATAAGAATCCACTACAAACTGCTGACTCACACCTGAAAACCAAATGAATTGGGTAAGTAGTTGGAGATTTGTCCTACACCTTATTTCTTGTCAGTTGCTTTGTCTTAATGATTTAACACAAATCTTTTGATAGAGACCATCCAATGATATAACAATATAACCAGCTACCGATTAGTTCATGAGATTTGCCCATAATGGCCAAGTTTAACAAAAAAAGTCTGTACAATCTGTATAAAATCTTCGTTTTCTGCCAAATCCTTATCTACCGCCTTATTTTCTCCCGAGGAAAGGAGCCAATACTTACTTGATTTCTCTTCTAAAAGTCCATTATTTTTCCGAATTAGACTTTTCATAGAAAAGAAAAAAGCTTGACGTCGATACCGAGATATCGATATCCTAACAAGTCTCTAAAGAAGATCTAAAGGTGACTTTCTTGTAGGAATTTTCTTTGCAGGATTGGTGCTATTGTGGTGCTCAGTCACAAACATGAAAACCACTGACATTTCTGAGCAAATTTGGCATTGGTCTCTAAATAATATTTGCCACATATTGCGATTTCGAATCATTATTTTGAAATTGCGATAAATAGGTTATAGAAGAATTATAGTAACCTTCTGTCTAACCGAAAAGTTAGATACATTTGCCACAGGAGAACATTTCCTGCTTTTTTGTCCTATGGATAATTTGGTTTTTCACTGTCTATACGCACGGGATGCAACATTCGCAGCATGCTTGTTGTAGCACCAAAACACGTCGTACGATCATAATATATCTATATGAAAAACAGAAAACAAATAGAAACGGAGAGCAACGACGCGCGGTATAGATCAAGTTTCGTGACCTTTGCAATAAATAATGGGGTTTTAGATATGCAGTTGTCGGTCGTTGATCGACCATTGCCAAGACGATACGTAGGCAGTTGGGACACGTTTTGTGGCTGTTGCCTTTGTGGAGAGGTGGCCATTGTAAAGAGGCTAAAACAGGAGTGAATGTAAGGCCGTACACCTAGACAGTATATAACAAGATGGCCGTAGTTTAAGTAGTCAAGCAAAGAAAAAGATCGATTTTAAACAGTAACGTAATGGAGCATGTAAGGTGAGTTGCTTAAGTAGAGAATGACAGAGCGTAAAAACACTCTTGCTATTCATATTTTATGCTAGGAGGGGGTTGGAATATCCTGGTTATGTTAAATGCATTGGTAAAGGGTTTATTCTCACTTTCTTTTCTTTTACTGATAAATATCTATCACAACCTAAAAATGAGGAGCTTGGTAAAAGAAACAGAGTGACATGATAGTTATTATGAGTGCAAAGAAAGCCATAAAGAATTTATCCAGTATGTGAGCAGCAGTTTTCCATTCATTTCTCTTTAAAATGTCATCACTTGTTATCATTCGCCTTCTCTTTCCAGAGTTTTTGTTTGATGATCCAAAAACTCTTCCGAGGCAATCTAGAATGATCAATCGAACCCACATCGGCATCTCACCATCACAATGGCGACCGTACGAGTAGTTTAGCACTACACAGGTCGCGGCTAGTGAAAGGGAAATCAGAAACATTGTGGCGATGTAGAACTTTCCTAAAAGGGGGGCACTGTTGGAGGTGGAAGGAAGGTTCTGGTAAACCAGCTGAAGAAACACAATCATGGCCAGCAGTACAGTGATGCCTAGCTGCATCCTCTCTCCCGACTCTGGCGGCAGGTAGAAGCCAACAAGGACCATGGCTGTTATTATTATGGCAGGGACAATCAGGTACAGAGTATAAAACAGCGGCTTCCGGCGGACATGAATAGTGTATGTTATGTCGACGTACGGTTTGGGGCAGCAGTCGTACAATTTTGATGTCCTAGAAAACGATAGATGCAGATAAATAACATTTTTGTTAAACCAAAATTTTCGAGGATCACTCAAAGAAAGCGAAAATCATCCTTTTGAGCATGTTATGACTTTGAACTGCCTAAAAAGAAATAACAAATTCACCTTTTCTGCTCCAGTCCCAGTAGCTGCCATTCGCCATGCTCTGTGTAAATATCATCGCTAGACGCATTGGTAAGAATGCGCATGTCTAAACGTGTTTCGTCATGAGTCCAGCTTCCAAACTTCATCGGGCATTTTTGATCGTCAAAAGGGAAAAATCTCGGATAGAAAACAAAAAAGTGAATTAACTATCAAGTGGAACAATTAGTGATTAAAACGAAATGAACGAAATGAGTAGGGACTCATATATCTAGATGGATCGATAGAGCTACCCCCAGCATTAAATTCGCGGGTACCCATTTGTCCATTTTCTGGGTGGAGAGAGGCACTGTGAGAGTTAAGTGTCTTGCCCAAGAACACAACACAATGTCCCCAGCCAGAGCTCGAACCCGGACCGCTCGATCGAGAGTCGAGCGCTATGACCATAAGGCCACCGCGCCCCCACTCCAAAAGAGACTTACGTATTAATACGAATTATGACAAATAGGACTGTAATTTTGAGTTGGTATTTACGGTCAAAAACATTATTCTGTACGATTAAATGTTATACTGCTAGTTATGTAACGCGAAGACAACAACTTGTAACTTATCGCTTCTACGGCATTACGGATAATGCAAAACACTGGCAAGGTTTACCTGACATCTAAGTGACAGACTGTAATGAACATGGCAGGTGCAAGCCAAATTGAGCTTCCATTAGCAAAAATAATGACGTCTGTCTTGTACTTGTGAGTTCCCCCGGAGAAGGTAAACTCTGCGCTAAAATACAAGAAATAAAGAGAGACATTCCATAATGTTAAACAACTCTTGTGGAGAACACAACCGTATTCAGCCCTAGCCCTAAGTTTTCTGGCTTCTCAACGACAGGGAAGGAATTTTTTACCTTCCTCCGTAACTTTGGCAATTATAGAATCAAGGCAAGTGATGAAACTTGGAGAGCTCGAGTGCATATTAAGTTTGTCCAAAAAACGTTTTCGCTCAGGTCTGCGACATTTAACAAATTGACGTCAGTTTTCCATCCGTCTGTCCTGTTATTGACTATGAATTTCGTCATAACATTGTCAAAGTATCTCTGGATCACGAGGCGATAGCCGAGTGGATCCGCAGACTACTTTGACAATGTTATGACGAAATTCATCATCAATAACAAGACAGACGCATGAAAAACTGACCTCAATTTGTTCCTTTACGATAACAGATTGTCAAATTGTCCGCTATCGCTCGTTGACGCATCGCATAAATTATAAATTCATGTGTCTGTCCGCATATTGACGATGAAAATTAGCCAATGGGTGCGCGAGACTTTCTGCAGTTATCGTAAAAAAAAATTATGATGTTAAATGCTGACTTGCAAATAGTACAATCAAGGATCCCCACAACAATACAAACCCACAAAATCCAATTAAACCATGCCAAAATTAACTAATAACTCAAAAGTCACATCAACAAAGCAAACAACATGGATAATTACACGAAATTCACGACTTCGGCTGTTTAATTCTTAAAAAATATGATTGCCATGGAAACATCAGGTCAGACTGTGAAGAATGGCGTGCACATTACAGATATAACAGCTACAAAGCTTATTGTCACTTGTTTTAATACTAAAAGAAGTTATTAAGTTTATATAAGTGATTAAGACGGCCATGAATACCAACTTCCTCATCCTCCGGTCTAAACACAATTAAACCTACAACAAGATTCATCTTTTCGAGATGTCTAAAATCTACACAGCCATATGGCAGGTAACGCCAAGTGGGACTCTGCGACCCTTTTTTACGTGCAAGCGTCAACTATTTTCTTTGCTTCCTTAATTAACTGGCTTAGCTCAGGTAGCAAGCGTCAGCTACTTCCTTTCCCTTCCTTCACCCTTCTCCTTCGTTCAAGCGTCCATTGTGCTCTTTCCTTTCCAACGACTCTTCTCCTGACAGAAAGCGTTAGCCTGAAATGTCAGTTATCTCCCCCCCCCCCCCCCCCCTCAGTCTACTTCCTCGGGAGATAAACGCCAGTTGCAGGGGCCCGTTTCTGGACATTTCAGGCCCGAAAAGCCATTTTTAGTTAATCTGTTTCTACAAACAGAGAGCTGTATATGCCTGAAGCTTCTTGTATGAAGGGAACCCCTGTTAATATTAAGGATACCTGAATAAAACAGTTCTGTAGGCATAAGATTAAAGACTTTGCTCTCTCGTTTCCGAGTGTACTTTCGGGACCTTCGAGAAACCGGCCCCTGCAGTCGGAGCGTTATGATGCCGTCCGGCGACGTCACTTACTATTTCAAATATGTAAAGTATTTTCTGATTGGTTTTCAGTTCATGCAGGATAGATACAAGTTTCTTGCTGTTTAAAACGAGGTACAGGCTATAATAATGAGTATTTTTATTCTAGAATACCTGTTGTAGAGCACAATATCTGGAACCCAAACTTGGGAGGCATCTACGTTGATCTCGTCAATTCCACCGTATTGAGATTCATTCCATGTCAGTAATGGATTATTCCATTCCTGGAGAATATTTTACCCCGTCAAGGGTCAGCAACAACATGCAACATAAGTAATAATCTTGAAACTAGAATAGCTGTGTGGGTGGGCGGTATTGCACACAAAAGTTTCCATGGTTTAAAATTTGTATTGCTGGATCGCTACAATTGTTCATTTTAACTCAGAGTGATAATAAATTAACGCTGTTATACAGCAAATGTCTGTGCCAGGTGGGAATAATGGAATACCTCTGGAAGAAGTGCTGGTAATTCCCCCCTTGTCGGTGGATAGGATGCTCGCCACGGGGTCAGTTGCCCTCATCACTTTGTAAGGTTGACTCAATAAAACAACACGAGGACAATGGTCAAGGCTTGAAGCCATGAGTTCAATTAAGTTATCCTTACGTCAATGCAAAGATTTATCCAACTTGTATCTCATTTGCTAAAAACCCATGAATCCCGCTAGCCCGGTTCAGTTCGAAAGAAGACAACTAAACATGTTGACAAGGATAAGTAAAAGTTTAACACTGTTTACCAACATTTAGTATGAGTGATAGTTCTGATATACTGACCTGATATGTATAAAGAATGACCTGGAGGAGTTGCTCGTTGTCCTTCTAGATTGCATGCATAAGAATGTACATTAAAAAATTGTTATGAATTAAATCAGACCCTCCCTAAAAGCATCCCCATGTAAATGACATTATGTTTAAATATGTGTCCTCCTAACATTGTGTTGAATACTTCAGTCCAACAGAAAGCAAGTTAAGGCCGACTAAGAAGCGTGTAAGCACGTGTGTAAGCGCAAGCGCAAGTATAACCTATAAGTCGGGCATGCGGACTAAACTTGGTCTATACACATGGCGCAACCATTCTGAAGCATTATTGTCAGCATTAGTAAAAGATAATTATTTACTTTTAAGAACAAGAAAAAAAGTTCCTCCTTTGAATTTGGCTTGTTGCTTAGTTAATCAATCAATCAATCAATCAATCAATCAATCAATCAATCAATCAATCAATCAATCAAACCTTAGGTGAAGAGGGTGATACTTCAAAGTAAAGAACTAATGAACTTGTGGCCCTCTGAAAAATAGCTAAGTACAAACACATGTGATTGCAGCTATGCTTAGGCCGTCAACGTTGTATCTCCCAAGACGAGACAAGCGCAAGTGGAAGTCGGCGACCCTCTCCAGTTAAGATGGTTTTGATCAGACACGAACAACGTAATTGAGCGTAAGCATACGCGCAATCCTGATGAACATGTAAAGCACGAACTATGCATGTTTACGCCTTGTTTTTGCTCACATCACATGTGTCAAGAATACACTTGCACTTATGCCTGCGCTGATGCTTACATTAGGTCGTACGTGTTAAAGGAGCTAAGTCACGGTATGTACGTCTTCACAAGTTTAGCCTAAATTTTTCTAGTTTGTCATTTGTAATCCGTGTTAATCTTTTCCATCCTTTATGATTTACTAATATCTCTTTGGTGTTTTCCTATCTTTTAAAAGAAACAATATTTGCAGGTTTCTTTCAATTTAAAGGTAATTTTGTTCGTGGCCAAAATAACTCAAAATGCCGTGACATAGCTCCTTTGAGGGGCTTGTGGCGTCCCAGTGTGTTTCTGTTCTGCCGGGTAAACAACTGTATCTTTCCCACCACTGTTTCTAGATTTGACTGTGCTGACTGACATACTCACCAAGTCAATTATTTGTTTGAGTTTTGCTCTGAATGTGACCACGACCTGGTCATTTCTCCTCATCACAGGGCGGGAATACTTGCTGTAGTTTTGAAAGAGGTCATGCAGCAGCCTCTGCTCTTCATTAGGTACTGCCGCTATTAAATGATTACATTTAACAAAAAAAAAAGTAATTAAAATTAAATGAAATAAATAACTGTTCAAGTGTATTTAGCAGTGTTGGGTTAATTGGGGACATTGTAAATAATGAAACAAATATTGAAAATAGAATGTAAATTATTAAGAATCCCCCACTGGTGTAAGGCTGACCAGTTGGCTATTTACACACCAGGCGTAGTCAATCAATAAAAATTGATATCGGAAATCAGTCGATTCAATCGATATCAATCGCCGATTGCTATCGATTGATATCAGCAATCGATAACAATCGAGCTCACAGAAAATTTCTTTATCGATTGCTATCGATTGGCAAAAATCGATAACGATTGATAATTACCGGATTTAAAAGTTTTCTCTGAGTTTTAATTCCGATTTCAGCATAAGTGTACTTCCGTCTTCAGGTAACTGAAAGTATTTCTCATTGATTTACGGTTGAGACGAAAAATACGAACCATTGATGTTCCAGAATTACAATTTTGAAAGCGGAGGATACTTACCGTCAGCTGTTATTAAGGAGTCCAACATTAACAAACATACAAGCCCGATGTACGATTCTTTCAACATCTTCTTCCTATGCAGAAAGGCATAACAGCTCATCCCAAGAATCTGGAAAATAAATGGAAGAAAGCACGTGCACCGTACTATAGTAAACCGTATCTAGGCCAGGTTAATTGCATAAAAGAAGTTATGTGCACTCCGTTATTTTGTTCCGGGACATCTTGCATGAATTTGAAGGAGGCAGCGTGGCCGAGTGGTTAGGGCGCCGGACTTGAAATCCGGAGGTTGCGGGTTCAAGTCCCGCTCTGACCACTAAGTTGGAGTTGTTTCGCGGTAGACCCTAGTTCAACTCTTCGGTTATGCTTGTAAATAGCCAACTAGTCTGCCTCCCGCCAGTTGGGATTTTTAAGCCTGTTATGTTTAGTTGATATATTTGTTTCTTTCAGTTAAGTGGCATGCCTGTGAAGTAGCTAGGTGTTGCTAAGCGCATTGACCACTATAAACAACAACAACAATTTGTAACTGAAAATGGTCAAGCGAGAGCTTCAACCCCTTACAAAGTTGCTTTCACTACACTAATAAAAGAGATGCAAGCAGGAAACACCAATACCGGCCTCAATCTTTTATTGCTCAGAAGCGTTCTTGTGGTAATAGTGAATAGAATACGTAGTTTTTAGAATGAGCATTTACAGTGGCTGTGTGCAAAGAGGGTCAATAACTGAAGTCGAACTCGTTAGAGTGGTTTTTAATTGATTGTTAATAAAACAAAGCCAAGGCATTCAAGATGGCCAACTACAACAAAAGTATACAAGACAATGAACTAATCCGTGAAGTCAGTAAGAGCTTGATGCCACTTCTTTTAGCGGCGCTACCCGTGGAGGAAACTGAGTGACCAAGACACAAATAGCCTCTGTCTTTGTGGACCATAATGAGGTTTAGCAAAACAAAAGTAAAGCAATGTATTTGAAATTACTGTTTATAGAGTTGAAAACCGACCTATTCTGGACTAATGTGAATTAAGAAGGCGAACTAAGGGGTTGGCTTTCTTTTCCGGGTCGGAAAACCAATTGTGCAATGCAACAAATCAACACCGGATCGAAGTAAGGTGGGTTCAGAAAAACGACCCAAACGATGAACGGGGTCGTGCACTCGTTTTTGCACATGTTATTATGGAACTCTGGTTGGATTTTGACTGATTGATGTAAATGAAAATTTGAATGGTCGTTTGCCCATGCATTAGTACTAGTTATCCTGTTTTGAAAATAAACCGTATGCATAGCCAATCACTTCTCGAAGATGATACACTTATTACAAAATTCAGCATTATACCGTGCATTTCTTTGGTTTGGTGTTTCAAAAAAGAGGTTGTAGAGCTGGAACCAAAGATAGCTTACCAGCTTTTATACATATGTTCTTGAAAACAAAAGTGGCTTATCCTGCTGATAACCCCATGGAAATATAGTTATCCTTTTCTTTTTATTTCGCTGAGATGATAAGTCCTTTGCTTACTTGTTTCATGATAAATAACAATTGAGCAATTATAGCACAAGCACCATGAGTCTTCATTTTATAAAAAAAAAAAGTATTTAAGAATAAATACTATTCAGCTGAAAATGAAAAGGCAGTACTAAGCAGCTGCCTTTAATAATTACAAAAAAATGCAGCCTAGGCAAACACAATAACAGAGCAGAATCTCTTATCAAGTGCCATATTAAGTGCATTTTGAGTGTTCTCATTTTGTCTCCTACGGAATTTTAAATAAACGAAAACATTTGGCGAAATGTACAGTCTGATATCTTACGGCGGAAGCTGGAAACGTTCGTATGTTACTGATCCTAAAAATGTTTCATGACTTTTGAGGGAAAAATGAAACGTACGTGTATTTCATGTTGTGATATTAACTGGTCAGAGATTAAAAGATTTGTGTTTCCAAAACGAAGGCTTGGAATATAATAAGTTTATTTTAAAACATGGTACCTTGCTTTTTTAAAACTATATTTTCCCTAACAAAAAGATACGAATATTCTTACCTCTTGTCAAATGTATCTGCCGTTTTGGTTCTAAACCTTCTTCAGAATCCTACCTACCAACGTCGAAAACGCAGATCGAAACAGCATATGACGTTTTCTGAAATCCCAGACACCTTTTAATCAGCTTATTCAGGTCATTGCTTTAAAACGTAAATGCAAACACGGTATCACATTCTATTGAAAACTCTTTAATTATGGACGAAGCTTTAAACTACAAATCGAACGTTATCATGAAAGCACTGAAACGTTCTTCAAAAAATTGTTTTTTGGCTGACAATAACTCGTTAAAAACAGATACGAAAAAAATACAACGTCCTTGGATTAGGCCTTTCAAATCACCAAATATTGGACTTCAAAGAGGAATTTAGTTCGTGGTAAATCCCTCATAGCTTTCCTTAGAGGTGTTAGGCCTTAAAAAAATTATAAATATTTGATTGCCGTCTGTAAAAATATCGATATATTTTGGATTTTGTTGTAAATTACCATGAAAATCCACTACAACTTGCACGAAAACGTTGCTGTTAATTTTTTTTAAGGGAGAAATATGAGTGAAATCGCTGCATAGTAAGGCGGCAACAAAAATTGAAAGCACGAAATAAATGGTATATTCTGAGGCACAACCAAAAATTTAGAGATTTCTGTTTACCTATAGATTAAATCAGTTTTGTCACTTCTCTGCATGTATAGCGAGTTACGATAGCGCTTTATATCAGCTTTCGAACTAATCGTTAATCCATTTTATTACATGGCTAGCTCCGCCAGCGGGCAAGATGAACCAAATTACTGATGCGCTCTGATTAGTCAACGTAGCGGGAACGATGAGATTTTTTCCTGTAGGGATCATCTCCTGTTTCCCGGACGAAAATGTTGTTGTTTATGTCATGTAATATATCCTTTATTAAGCAGACCAAGTTTGCCCGGCTAAGATGGCTAGATATTGGTCGCGATGTTTTTTTAGCGCCTCGGTCCACAAACACGTCCTCTTGACTTAAGGCTTGATCAAGCCATGAAAGTGATGGTAGCGTAGCGCAAAGAGTACCTCGCAGAACTGTTTCCCTGAACAAAACAAAAAGCAAGCAAAATATAAACTTAACGAAATTTATTTGCCCTTCTGTATTCGGTTGCATGTCAAAGTTTGCTCTTCAATTTAGTCCCTCCAAAAATACAATACAATACAATCAATCTTATTATTAATGTCAATACAAGGGGCGAGTTTGCACTCATGTATGCCAGAAGCTCGTGTAAAAAACGCAATCGAATTACACTATAAATTTTTATGTTCTGATGGATCGGAGCAAAAGATCTTTATACATGTAAGAAATGTTAGCTTTGTTTTTGATGTTTCTTACAACGATTACACAACGATTTATTTGCACAATACTGGTTTATACACCACGTAGCTTTCATTCCCATGCTCATTTAATTTTACTTATTTAAACTGAGCAGTGGTACATTTCTTACAAATGTATACAGGGATAAGAAAAACTGATTGCACAATCCACTCTTAGAACTATAGTCAGGTTGTTATTGAGGCAAACTAAACGCAGAATAACAAAGTTCTACGTACTTAAAAACTGATTACGTATAATTTTTCGGTAATTCGTACTTCTTCGATTAAGCGCCCGGTACTCATATTTTTAACTATACAAATATGATCTCCTTGTCAATCTCCATAATGATTGAATCTATTTGATTCATATTCAATGTTTTTGTTTTCTCAGAATAAAAAAACTGGAGTAATACCGTCCTCTCTTACTACATACATTCATTCATTCACGCATGCTGGCGGCTTTTTCAGGACAGGGGTGGAATTATATTTTGAATTTCATGATTGCACGGGGGTGCATAATCGAAGATGGCAAATGAAATGTGTGTTATTCTACAGATACAGTAAAATATGAGTACCCATGCCGATCGTTTCCGCACAGCTTCAAAATGTTGTACTGTCTACATTTTCTGATTGACATTTATGTAATATCTTTCGCCGGTGCTTTCTATGAAATGAAGTACTCTCCTGAGAAAAAAGTAGCTATGATATGTACGTGAGCACTTTAAAATGCACCGTTGTTGCTGAGCCAATAATGAGTGCTTTACTTTACCTAAGGCGATTTACTGTTATGACTGTTTTTACCTCCTGGGTTAATTACTTTTTTGCTAGAGGAGACCAATATATGTGCCAAGGCTATTTCTAGGCAAATGTTGGCACGATTAACACAATGAAAATAAAAAAGAGTGCGATGGCAATTCCAAAACCAATGGCAAGAATTGCTGAAAATTTTGTATCTCTGGATGCGTCCGCAGCTCTTTTGAGGTCATCTTCTTCATAGCGCTGATTAGTCTGAAAAAAAAAATGTTACTTAGTTATTTAGTTTTTCGACTACAGAGATTCCTACTAACAGAGCTTCAGAGGAAGTGGGGGACCCATGCAAAGCCATGGTCCAAAGCCATGTGGCTCACATAAACTATGCATGAGTTAGGTAATCCGTACAACAGAACATTACAGTAATCCAAACGACTAGTTACAAATACATGAGCAAGAATTTCAGTTGAACCTTTGCTAAGATATTTCCAGGTCCGATCAATGTAGTATAACTAATAAGATGCTATTTTGCAAATCTTATTGAGTCCATTCACAAGAGACCATGACCTAGACGATCGTCTTAACTACAGATATTCCAATCAACAGTGGGTTGATACCAAGCTTATTCAGTTGCTGACTGGCACAAATCTGAACAAACTCGGTCTTATCATCATCAACATCATTTACTACGAGATTATCTTTAACCATCTATCATCTCAGGTGGTCGATGCAAACTTCCATGGCAGCGATCAAAGACAGGTGAGAAACAACATCGCCCAGTCTGAACACAAAGTATTGAGAGCTGAGTATAATCAGCGTGACAACGTTCCGGTGCCAAAGGTTTACCAACAATCTCTGATAACATACATGCAAAAATGCCATTATGCTGATTGGCTGAGAGCACCTCAATAAATCAAAAACAGTGCAGAAAGTTTAAATTGAGTGAAAAAGTTGAAATTGAGAACGGAAAGTTGAAATTGAATTGCATGTACATGATTAGGTCTTATTAAGAAGTAGTCTCGAGCATTTGGAATAGATAAGTACATTTTTTACTCCCTGAAAAATTACTCCAAATTGCACGAAAAAGTTACTTGATTACCTAAACGAACAGCTTACAAGAGTGCATTGTAAATAGGAGCAGACTGAAGCATGGGCCTTGTGGAAAACCAAACTTAAAACTTCAATTCGGACTAGAACACTGGAAAAAGGTCATGAGTTATGTACTGACTTTTGGGGTATTTGTGAGTTAGCCCCCGGCATTTTATTCCTTTCTTCATCCAGGCTCCAACCCAAGGATTTCTCCAGCAGGTAGCTGTATAACTCATATTCTGAGTTGCTATGGAGTAAATGAGTAAGTTGTTGTACCTACCAGAAATGACATGACAAGTGCCAAGAGGCCAAGCAGTGGACAGAAGAATATCGACACAATGGCCAGAACGCGGTAATCATTCGGAGGAGCTTCCCTGAGTGGTCCACGCTTGGAAAATGTACAAGAAAGGCCATTTTAGTAAGACATCGGTCAACATACAACTGGTGACCCCATTCTAATATATATTACTTGAAAAACGGCGGCTAGAGAGCTTTAAAATAATATTATTAATTTGGTTAAACATTCTGTTAAGCTCCCCGTTTCAGCAGATTACGTTAAGGAGAAAATCGCCACTCTTGAAACATCTGGAAGACTGAACTTGCTTGGACTATAGAGAATAAGGTGTAGTAAATGCTACTGATACTCACGCTTTCCATCTGAAAACCAACTGGTACCTAAAAATTAATTGTTTTTAAATAAAGATAATGAGCAATAGATAAGAATAGTGTATAGTATGTAACTCAAAGCTATAAACTTTCTTGTCTGTAAGCCAATCAGGGAAACAGTTGAAACGGTGATGAACTAACGATGCAATCTTACATCGTTGACAATGCATCATAACCAGTTATTATGCGGCCAGCACCATTCCACCCGGGGGAGAAGAAGGGGGAGGGGGGGGGGGTGGGGTGAGAAATTCCCTCAGCAGCTTTTTGCTACAGCCAATCCTGCTTTCGTTGGATGGGCTACATTGACCCAAGTTCAAATGTCGGCGCAAAGTACAGTACCCGTTTCAATATGCCGATTTTCCTTACAATCTTTCTCATTAAAGTAGTTCAGTCAAAAGTCCATCACAGGTCCGCTCCTAATTGATCCTTCCCGCGTTTGATCAGGCTGCCAAACAATTCTGCTTCGCGGTATAGTGGTTCTGGTTACAGAGAGGCAATGTGACAGGGAAGTGCCCAAAAGGACATCGGGAAGAGAAAACAAGGGCCCCCTTATTTTCTCTTTCAACAAACCAATGGCCAGTTTTCGACCCCAGACCACTTCACTCAAGAATCAAATGCCCTAATCTTATTCAGCCATGTGCGATAGTTACGTTTAATGTATTAGTGTACCTGGTAGCCTTGTTTGTTACTGCCCTGCATTTTTAATATCGAATAAACTCCTGACAACAAACAATTAATAACAATTGTTAGTAAAATGAAAAAAGTAAAACATTAATAATTAGAAGAAATAATAATACATTAGCAGAGCTAGGGTTCAATTTTTTCAACATATTTCAAACAGTTTAAAAAGTACTTAAAAGTCAATAATAGTCAAATGTTTACTGTATTTTATTCATGAACTCCAAAGCAGGAACACAATATTTTTTATTGTTTTTTAAATATACTTTGATACAAATATTAAACAAACTAAACCATCCGTGACATGGCTGACAGAATGTGTCTTTGAGGCTCATTATTATAGCATTAGGTCGGCTCAAACATCAGGATATAAACTTTCAAACAAGTTCCCACAATGCCCCAGACAACAAACGTCTCACAGCGTAGGTCTCGAATAAGATGTCAGTGTCTTGTGCAAGATCATTACAAGACACAACATCAATATAATTGGCACACTGAAAAGCTAGAGGAAAGCACGCTATTGGTTTAGGCGGGTTTGTCAGGTACGTGATATATACCACATTAACGTAAATTAAACAATTACGCGGAAACGTGGAAAAGCACGTTGAATACTAATAAATGTCAGTCACATTTGTGTTCAATAACAAACATGTTCAAGCCGTAAAAGGCAGTAAGAGCGACATACTAAAGCATGTCTGGCATTATTGATATGAGATGTATATTCAGAAAGAATAACAAAGCGATTTAGTTCTCGTAAAAACAGCCTTCTGACTTGTTTACATGTACTACGACTCACGAAGAACAGTGCGGAGTTATAAACATCATCATGATGTGGAATTTTCAGCACTAATAAAATGGCGGCGGTAGCTGCCACAAATCACCCGCTCGCTAATCTCAGCAGCTAGGTAGACACCACACACCTTACTATATGAATATGCTAAGTGGCGTAAGTGAACGATCGTTCCTGTTGCGAACTAGTCGAACAACTGCGTCAGGAGCGTTTCATAGGTATAAGCCCAACGCAAACTTTGCGAGAGTTTACATCACGTATGTTCTTACTGAGGTCAATAATTAATTCAATAGGATGGAGGAGTAAATACATCAACTAATATTCAGCATACTTCTGGATCGTCGCCATATGAAATTGACGCTTCGTTTCGGTTGGTTATCATTTTGTGATGTTAGTTTTTGTCAACGCCAGCAAACCGTTATGTAGAAACTGCATGCTAGCAAAATTGTCTTGTCCGATGTTACGTGAAAGAAACAACATCTCCTAGAACGTGTAAATACGTAAAAAAAACTGTGAGCCTACCTCAAAGGTAACGAAGTAAGAATATGTCCCGTCTTGTGAGAATTAAAAGCTATTCAGCTCTAGACTGTTGAACTAATTCCAAGCCAGCTGATGTCAATTTACTGTGGTATGCCGGAGTATCACTTACGGCCAAACGAGGTTTAAACTCACGGAAAAGTGCGCGTAAAGTTTCACGCTCACACGTCGGTCAGCCGCGACAGTCAGTGATCACACTATTGAGAAGTTTACCACAACATAGCATTCATTCTATCCATTGTTCTTTTAAAATATTAAATATGCCAGGTCACGAAAGTTGATACCGTGAGTTCTTAACATTGTAAACACGGAAAATGCCTCGCGAGTGAGTAGAAGTCCTATTCCAATAATCTGTTGTTCCTATGTTTACAATCTTAGGAAATAGACCACCAGAAGGCTTGCTTGCTCAAGTTTAACCATTTGTTACTGCGATCAGCACGTCATTTCCCCTCATAAATACAAAGCCGATCAAGCAAACCGGTTAAGGAGGAGAAAAGTTAACTTACGCGCCAAAACTTAGAAATTTAATAATTGTCTGAGGATTCTGGATATTTTACGCGAAAACTTCCCTCTCTATAAGAAGATTTACAGAGGCCAGTAAAATGTTTCACATGTTTTGGATCACATAGTTGTATAAAATTCTCACCGATTGCAATAGCCCTGAGCCATTTTAGATCATCTTGGAGTGCTGTATCGCAAATATCACGAATCCGAAGAACACCACAAAATGTCACGTTACCCCGTCTGCACCAGACACAAACACATTGCGAAGTAATTTTTTTTTCTCTTCCTTCTCTCAGGCAACACTCCTGACTTGATGGATAAAACACTGATTAACTGCAGCTCAATTCAGAAAACTGCTTATCATGATTAGATTTACGTGAATACATGCGACTTGTTTAGCAGAAGGAAGAATGGCAATTGCGGTTCGAGAAATCGAGTTTTCTCCTAACTCTTTGCCTAGGCAGTCAACAATTGCTTCGAATAACAGTGTGGTTGTTCAAAAAATCGGGATTGTACAATTTGAGATTCGTGATGCTAGAAATGCAATTTCTCTTTATTCAGAAACTAAAAATAAAAGTATAAAATGGGAGAAATTAGTTTTCATTGTAAAGCAAATTTCCCCAAATCACTGTTGATGTGTTTTATTTTCCTGACCGTTTACGATAATATGGAGCATTTTTAGGATCAATATATAAGACTAGTTAATTAACCTTTCTGACAGCAGGAGGCTCAGTACGCTAGCCTATTGAGTAATATATTTTTTACTGTTCTTCCTGGTTTTGCCTCTTTCTCACGATATTCTGTTTTGATTATATATCAACCTTTTCAAAAGCTCACTCAGAAGTCGTCTGTGTAGCCCTTGAATTGATTGATGACGCCTCTTGCAGCCATCAACACTAATACAATAATTCATTATTGATTTTTTTTTTGTCATATTATCATTTCCTTCTTTTATCATGCAAATCTGTCATTGAATGTTGTAACACAAAACCCCGAAGAACATTCCAATCATTGAAATGCAAACGAGACCGCAAGGTCACGCTTGATCCTTGAGCGGTGTACGTTCGATCTGTGCTTCGCTGAACATCTAATGCTCTCTGCAACGGCTTCAACGTAACTCCAACAAGGAACCCTGCCCTGAGAAGGAATCTGATAAAGTGAAATCACTTCTATCTTACAAGAAGTAATAATTTTCATAATAGGTAAGTTATAGATTCCTTTGCCGCAGTACTGACCAATTTCGAGACAAAGGCTCGTTGTTTAAATATTGCTATCCAAGGTTGGAAAAGAAACGTCATATTTCAGTTCTTTTAGCTCCAGCACCATCGTAACACTAACTAAGATAACAGGTACAGTGGTGTTATTTATTTCTATCAAGCTTGAAAAACTGAAGTTTAGTCCAACTTCGATGTAAATGAGCAATGAACAGAATGATCATATAAGTCAGTCGAAATCAATCATGCGCTATAAACAAATCTGACAGCAACTTTATCCTCAAGTTTGTGGCGTTAAGATTCCTCAGCCGCATTCGTTTGTTGCTGGCAATGCATTTAATTGTATCTTCTTTCACGTGTTCAGAATCTGCTACTCAGTATGATTTACTAATTAGTCCTCAGTTAGTACGCAGTGCTAAATGCGTTCTTGTGCAATTTATTTGCAAATTATCGATGATCGGCGACCTTGGACGACAGCAGAATGATCAACGTCCTCGAGGGTTTTAGCATAACACTGACAAATAAAACGCCCTTCGAAAGTTGCGGCGCCCATATTCTTATTAGTCTTGATTAAATTCAAGGCCTGAAATTAAAGTTTGCGCATATTCAAATTACTTGTGACAATTCAATGTTACTGCAGTTTGAATTTACACTCAGTTTTCATCACTGCGTAAGCTAGCGAGGTTAGTACGAGTTTTTTCGCGTCTGTGTTATTCTCACGTCGTGTTGTCATTCCATTCGCTGTGGTGAACTGTACCGCACAATCAGCCGAAATATAAATGCAAATGGAATCAGTAACGTTGTTAGTTTCGTTTACTCCGTAATTATTCCCCCCTATTAAGCTAAAATTTTCATAAAATAACCACATCTTAAGTAGTCTGAAATGGCAGGTGTAACTTCCTCATATAATGTTACACTGGGTGTTTTTCAAACTCATCGGTCTTGAGCTCTCTTAACAGTCGTGCAACAAATTTCGCAATGAAGCTTGGTGTTTCACGTGTTTTAGTCGGGCACTCATGTGTATCCTAAGCTGACTGTTTTAGTGGATGCTTCCTACAACTTGTTTTATTTTATATTGTTTTATTTCTTTAGCTTTGTTGTAATGTACTTTCTTACGCAATCAATCGGCAAGTCTACTGCTTTAAGTCCCTTTATGTTTTGTTAGCCGAAATCGTCATGCAGACATATGAATTATTTTCAGCCAGAGAGGTTAACAACCATTGTGCAATGTCTGGAATCGATTTTTTTTGTTGTTTTAAGTCTGTAGATACAAAGATAACATTTCAATTTATAGCATGCTGTGTGGACCTTGCCTTGCCTGTCCGTCTGGAAACGTTTTGTACCATTTGTGAATTCTGTATAATTGTATAACTTATATAAGTATAGATAATCACGACTGCTGCTCGTGATATTTGAAAATTCCTTTAAAATTGATCAAGCCGTTGGGCGACCACAATTTGAAAGAATTTTCAAATATCAGTAGTAGTGTAAATCCTTAATTGCTCGAGCTTTTATACGCCGGAGGAATTTGGAAACGGAGATTTCATCCTGAAAACGCGTCAAATTTTTTCTCCGAGCGTTTTAGAAAAGCTCCGTTTTCTTGTGGACGGTAAGCCAAACCGTAGAAATAAAGCTGTGCGCGTTTTCAGATTTCTCCGGCGTAGCGCGGACGCTGCCTAATTCATTATGTGACTCTGAGACAATTACGAAAGCACATGTATCAATTTGCAACTCAGTGCGAATTCTAAAGACGATAAATTGTCCTGCTCTCAGCCAATTTTCTCACTTATATGATGATGCATGTAATTTTCCAGGCCGAAAAACAAACTAGTGAGGTGTTTGTCTTGTCAAAGTAAAACCTGTAAGTTCAGCAAGCCAGATGGGAGAAAGGTTGAAGGCAGGCCGTCCAATTGTCTATCAGCAATGCCAGAAAACACGCTAAATATGCGGCTAATTAAACCAAGTTTAAACTATTTTCCTCGAGACTTAATAGTCAACCATTGACCGCTAAATTTGAAAATTAGACAGGCATGGTAATGAGGTCCACAGAGCATGCAATAAATTTAAATGTTATCTTAGTATTTACAGACAAGAAATCAATTCCAGCCTTTGCACAATGGTTGTTAAATAGTTTTACGTAACTATTATCCTAATCACAGTAACTGAAAATAAAATGAATTGGCTTTTAATTTTTATTTTTATTCCTTACTAAGGAAATGGAGATAAGCAGGACCGAAGAAGATGCCGCATACCGGGTACAGATGTTAATCAAAATCGTAATTTTAATTTTAAAATACTGTCAGTGCTTCTCAGCACTGGTGGAAGTACCATGACACCAGTTTTTGACAATTTGTTCCTATTGAAATCATAAATGACGAACAATGATATTGGCAAACAACGGTGATTTCCGAAAAAAGAACTGATACAAAAATCTGTTACTGATGTTTTATTTTACTGCTTTGTTGTTGTTCTTCTCTATTGTTGGTAGTGGTAATGTTATTTTTGTTATTGTTTTGTTTTGTCTCTTGTTTTTTTGGTAGTGGTACACATGTAGGAGGCTATGTAAGGGTTTTCAGAATTAGTTTTGTCCTCGGGATGCCTTGGCTATGGCGTGATACCTTACGAGGGCGCATCGCGCATAGCAATCGAGAACGAATAATCTAATTTAGTATAAACCTACTAGTCTTTCAAAATTTTATCTAAATCCTCTCAGTATACAGACACTTCGAAGTGACCGTCATTTTGTTAACAACCGCAAATTGCTAGGATTCTCATTATCTACAACAGAATAGATTCTGAGTAGCATAGGCCCGGGGGTGGGGGGGGGGGGGAACTCCCAGAGAAATTGGGTGGGGATGTGCGGCCCGCCTCCCAAGACCCTTACCCTATTTATGACCAAAATCTGCGATATTCCCTACCCTATTTATGACCTGACCAAAAATTCGAAACCCTATTTATGACCTGACCCTTGAATCAAAACCCTGTTTCAGAGCTGCGTTGAAATTAGTTCCCTAGTTCAGACCAATGTTAAATTGCCGTAAACATAATTTGTGAAGGGCTTTTGTTGATTTGTCTTTTCGATAATGAAGAAAAAGTGGCTTCGTCTTAAAAACATACCCATATGAAGACAAGAGTACAAAAACCATACCCTATTTATGACCAAAATGGCCAAAATCAGCTAAAATCGATACCCTATTTATGACCGAAACGGCTGAAAAACCATGCCCTTTGGGGCCGCACATACCTATATAGCCCATATAAGGGAGTACCCCCTCCCTGGGAGCATAGCCAATAAGAAAACGGCATTCGTGATAGAACGCCAACAATATAATCAATTAACGTTAACATTAACTGTCCAATCATGATAGTAATTATATCGTTCGAAAGATATCTTCTTAAGAATGTCAGTGGCTTGTTCATATCTCATTATCTGAAGATGCATTAACATGTCTCAATAAGTAAGTGATTTCTTTGATGAATGTGGTTTTATTCTGTTTTATTCTGTTTCATTATTATTATTATTATTATTATTAATATGGTTCTACGAGCACTCTTCTAAAAATGTTGGCTATTCAAATCAGACTTGATTCGAAAGTCTAATATTGATTGGACCTTTTTCGTGTAGAACTGCACATGAAAATACGAAAAAACCGAAGGTTTTATCCCATCTAACAGAATGTATGTTATAACTGAATAGTAAAACGATATACTTTTCATAAATTTCCAGGAGGCTTGTAAGAAACTTTTGTTCAGTGATGGCGTACGAACAGCACTGGTTATGATATCCCTGCTTACTCTGTTCCCTGTTGGAATCATATCTATCGTGTTTTGGATATTGGTAAGTACTCAATCTATTTTTAGCTTGTCATTTGTTTTGCTTCAGAAGATCAAGTGTATATATATATATATATATATATATATATATATATATGTTTGTCATTTATTCACTCACTCGCAAGTGTGCTTACATATTTTTAATCCATCTTCCATTTCAAATCAAGCGCCCCTTCCCCACGATGCTGTCGTGAAAATACTCTTTACATATGATTGCTATCGCATCACATACATATCATAATATAGCTTATTTATATCTTTATTAATGAAATAACATAACATAACATAACATAACATAACATAGCATAGCATAACGCAACACAACACAACACAACATAACATAACATAACATAACATAACATAACATGACATAACATAACAAAACAAAACATAACATCACATGGCATAACTGTTTATTCACAATTCAAATTCAAATTCAAATTCAAATGAAATGAAATGAAATGAAGGTTGAAAAGGAGACAAGAGAGGTTATCCCTTTCGTCTTTGTCTCCTAGAATAATTAAAAACGCAAATTCACATCTGAATAAAATCCACGGTAAAAAGTTCAAAAATTTCCTAAAACATTAGTAAAATGGCATCTGAGCCTGTTCTTCATAACCCCAGTTTATTTTATTGGACATTTTTTGGACACAATCGTGTTTACTCATCTTACTGACCTCTATTCCATTTGAACTCTGTTCAGGCGCGCAAGGCTGGAAACGAGGGACGTAAGAGGCGGGAAGCAGACAATTATCATGAGGCTGAGACCATGGCTCTGACGTCAATCTCGTTCGGACTGTGTGCTGTGCTGACCATTCTCATTTGTATCCCTCAGCTGAAGCGTGGCTTTGATTACGATTAAATCCCGTCGAATTCCGATAATAGGCTCCACCACCCACCCCCCCCCCCCCCCCGTTGCCCCCAATCTTAGACGTCAACAGCTAACCAATCGATAAACGGGTATGCCTGAAAATACGTTCACTAGATTTGCCTTAACTCTTTTTCTTCTTGACTCTTTTTGGAATTATTAGTTCGTTATTGTAGAACGTGAGTTATATTCTACATCCTCGCGGTATGTTAAGAGACTTCTGATGTTCACTTGTCGACTGTCGAGTTGTTTTATTTTTGTGTTTCTTAAGCTTGCGTTAAGAGAGTTCCACCATATAGTGTTCTTATGTGTAGCTAATGCCTTTCCAAATTTAAACGTCCATCTCTCTATTTTAACTGTGAAATCCTTCTGACCAGCTTCTACGTAAATAATCCCTCGAGAAACCGAGACAACCCCGGGAGCCCACCGAGGGAGCCAAATACCCAGGGCTTATTATCGGAATTCCACGGTAGTCAGTTTGATTTAGCAAGAAAAACAAAACTCATCTATTTGATATGTTACGGCCATGTAGACTTCCGTAGTTAGGGTTTTAAACCAAGACACTGCTTTGTTTCTTCCGTATAATTTTGTATAATAAGTTTAGAGGAGTGAGGATTTGCTGCAATAAAATACAGGCAGGGAAACGTCTCGAGCTGTTTCAATAATATCTCAGATATCCTTAATTAAGAACTAAACGATTGACTTAAATGGGGTCAAGTTATGTTGTTTGTAAATGATTTTCTTAATATATCACAAAAATACATCTATGTGCAAATCCGTCAACTTCTAGTCTCGGGAGCATGCGATTAAATCAGGAAAACATCCAACGGTAATAAAGGATGTAATTGCGACTAATGAGACACATAGTTGAAGAACAAAGACCTAATTGTTAATGTGCGAATCGTAGGACTAAATGAATTAATCAGATATGGACAAAATTGTTTCCTTTTATGAAAAATTACAGTCAAATTTGAGCTTTTTAAGTTTCATGTTATAAACCATTCCGAAAAATTATTCGTCAAATGACCAAACGTTAACCGTCAGCCGTCAAAACGGCTTATTTTAATCTTTAATCGTCAAAGGCCCCTCCTTTTCTCCGTTGAGACTGTCGTGTAGCAGTCGTCAACAACAAAAGAAGATGTGTGATTTTGGAGCTTCCATTAACTACGCACTCTTTGGGAGAGAGCGGGTCTGTCGGCAGACTATAGCTAGTGTCGGAATATTAAACTGACTACAAGTATTATCGTGACTTAAGACTAAGAAGTTTGTGATTTCCTCTGGTGCTCAGCATATTTCATAAGGGTCTAATGATCAGATCAGGAGCCCATTATGGTAATGGGCTCCTGTCAGATATAGAACGTCAAAACTTTAAAAAGTCGTTCTACCTATAATTGCAAGCACGTTTAACCACTTAGCCATGTCTGAGTTCTTCCATGCATGCTTTCTCTATAGTCCAACCAATCATTACCATTCGGTGCGAGATTGTCAGGACGGGGCCCGTGCTGTTTCGCTCCTAATGCGTTGAAGTGTATCAGGTTTGACTTGATTTGGCTTGAGATCCATTTCTCCTAACTGACGACGGTTGAAGTATGATCGTTTAAGGCCGCACGCGACAGTGTGGAGATCTTTTCTTATAGGTTTTCTTGAACTGGTACTGTTGGAGACTCATTCTCTTCAGCCTACGTTCGAGCCTTGCTCAAAGGCTTCTTGAAGATCGTCCCTAAGGGCTGATAGTCCGGGTGAACTGTGATGTTACTCTTTTCGTAAAGACATCGATGCCATTTTTTCATACAGGTGACTATCAAGAGGCATTCCTTCTCGATTTGGGCATAGTTTCTCAGTTTCCCTGGCGTCAATAGTATGCGATGTAAAACACACTGGTCGATTGTCCTGTAAAGGCACGTTCCCTGAAGTAGAAGCTTCAAAGCATTTCGCATGTGTTTGCAAGGTGTCTCGATGCCTGTGGCCTTTACGGATCAGTCTCACACGAAGTGTTTCGGATACCAAACCAGTGATGAATTGGTCTCTAGTGAGCTCAGGGACGACCTCATTTGCGGATTTGAGTGTCCCGCGAGGCAATAGATCATCGCTTTCCTTTTGAATAGGTCAATGAATGTCTGTCTTTCGCCTGAAATTCCGATAAAACTGACGCAATAAAATTCTCTTAGCGCAGCCACGACAATGTCAGGTTTCTTTTGATTCTCTTCAGGCTCAAGCTGTACTTGTACATCGATCTTGCAGCTGAAGACAGAGATGCCCGAAGGCAGACCATCGCCTTGTGCGATTTGATCCATTTCTAAGAGGCGTCGTTTTCGCCAACTTAATCTATTCTATTCCATGCAAACATTGCGACAAACACTACATCGGGGAGACCAAACGGAAATTCAATACTCGGCTCAGAGAACACCAAAAAGCGGTCGAACTAAAACATCCCAAGAAATCCGCACTCACCGGAATTGTGGGAATCGTCTACAATATTACGCACCAGCACAAGTTGGCGAAACCGACGCCTCTTGGAGGCTTGGGAAATGCCTCAAGAGTACAGAGCTTTGATTCTATTGGATAAGAACTAATTTTCTAATATATTCGGTTTTTATTAGCAACTACGCGATCTTAAATATACTTGTCACTTCATTATACTTTTTATTACCCCTGAAGAACGTTTATGTTAATAGCCGAAACGTTGGGTTTTTAAAGATTATTAATAGATTTTCTCAACCAGTGTAACATTTTTATATTTATCACGGAACCACCTGGTTACAAATCAGTTTTTAAAATAAAAATAAATTTTGAGGCAGTGAATCGCCTCGAGCTGTTTTACTGTGATTCTTTAATTTTTCATGAAGATTTCTTCTGGTGCTTCATCTACAAGCCACTAACGAAGGGGCTATTTCTGTTTAGTATCACCCAACTAGTGGACTATTGCAAATCCTGCATTTTAATTGGCTACGCTACTAGAGAACTATTAATAATAGTCCTCGAGTAGCGAAATTGGCGCAATCGACCGTGACGCTTTCTTTCGTTTTAATGTTCTTTAATCCCAAATAAATGTTTCTTCAACTTGCATTTGCTAACTTTATTATTGCCTTTTCTGTCCGATTAGTTGGGTGATACTAATTGATAATTATATAATAATCAAATCAATGCGCGCGCTCTGATTGGTCAATCAGCTATGGTTTATTGTGCCAGTAAACTCACGGAAATTTCGCGTGGTCTATAGGCTGATAAACCACTTGGGATGTTGGAAGAACACTCGAGGAATTCCTAACTCTTCTCGTGTTCTTCCAACATCCCACGGGGTTTATCAGCCTATAAACCATAGAAACTTGTGGTCTATCGCTTAAGCATAACATTGGATGTGATATGGCATTGTCGATCCGTCGTCAACGACAAAAGAACATGATTTTGGAGCTGTGAGTAGCCACGCACTCTTTGCGAGAGAGCTGGTCTGTCTGCAGGCTAGTGTCGTAATATTAAACTGACTACATGTATTATAGCTAGTGTATCGGGAGAATAACAATGACTAATGACTAAGATGTTGGTGATTTCTTGTGGTGCTCAGCATATTTCATAAGGGTCTAATGATCAGATATAGAACAACGCAACCTAAAGTCGGTCCACTTATAATTGCAAGCACGTTCATCCACTTAGCGATCTCTGAGTTCTTCCGTGCTTTGTCATACTGTCCACTTCTGTAAGAATCATTAACCTGAAAGAATAAACAAATGTTAAGGTTCGATTTCCTGGCTCTCCCCAGTCAGATCTCTCTTTCGGGGCATGGGCTCATTTCGCCGAGCAGCAGTTGGTAATGCTTCTCTATCCTATCGTAATTCTCTGTCTTTAGAAACGTTACACGTGCATGTACTAAAACTGCATTTTAGTCATAGAGCTTAGGCTGCTGGTGACCCTGATTGCCACTGAATCTCCCATCGACCTTCATTCAGGAAAAAAAAACCTTAAGACCAAGCAATAGTACTTTTTTCTAAAGCTAGATTGAGTTTTTTTTTAGAAAAACAAAAACCTTTACAACTTTTTCGATTTCCACTAATGGGTGCCTTCTATCAAAGCGATAAATTAACCACTCTCACAATTGGACCAACAAGAAAAGGCCAACCCATAAAATGTTTCTTTAATCTCACCATTTGACGTATTGGTATAGGACATAAACCGTTTTCGGTGAAACAAGTCTGACACGTTCGACAGGTAGACCAAGCAAATGAAAAGTACTAGAAGTAAACAAAAATGCAAGCAAATGAAACTACTTACGAGAAAAGAGAACAGAAGAGCAATTATTTCAAATGGGAGCGTGCAAAATATCACGGAAAAGATAGATAATCCCATCCAGTTTGAAGGGGGAATCTGAGGTATGACAACAGGTCCCGGCCTCTACAATTACACAAACATGAAATTAGTAGCAAATCTTAAAAAATTGACTTTGTAAAATGTCAAATCCCACTTTTTGTTCCTCCCATGGAGGTCATTTTGGATAAACTAAAGTGGCATTGTGCCTGGTTTCTGTAGCATGCGGCGACTCGGAGTCCTCTAACCCCCCGCTCCCGCTCTGGGTTCTTGTCCAATGCAGATTACCTCCTCCTCTTCACCATCCTCCCCCTCCACACAGATACGTCCCGTTTAGGCGTCGGTATTTCTCTACAGTTCACTAAAACCCGTTTATACACTTGCATGGATAGAGGCCCTTCCAGAGTACCGAGTCCTTCCCAATTCTTTCCCACAAAAGCTTGATTCAGTGACTTTTGCAGCAGATCTTGCGTCTAGAGTAATTAGGAGGGACCAAATCTGTTAATCGGAAGCCCAATGTATATTTTCTCACTTATATTGTAGGAACAATTAGAGATATGCTTGGTACTGGTCCTTAGATATCAGCCCATATAACCCAGCAACATCATTACCCCTTTGCCGAACCACGTTCTTGATCTTGTTAGTAAAAATGTGGTAGAAAGTGCACAGTAGTCAAACGCACTGGTCACCCGCACTTAACTTCAAAAAAACGAGCGCTTATAATTTGATTCGTAATCTGATTTAACACTGCTCAAGAACTGCTCCTTTCATAACGTCTCGTTTAGAGATAACTAGAGTTGACGTTTTGCCCTTGACCGCTATGTAGGTATAAGGTGATAAGATGTGCCGGAAATAAAACGTAATCAAGTAGTGAGATTGCCAATCAGTCGAGACCACTGATTCTATGGCTTTACAAATTTAAACTGGATTTGACTGAATTTGAAACAGCTGCTGGGGTGGCGGTACGTCTTATCAATAAGTAACTGACCCTGATCGGGTTCTATCAAGGGCTAACTGACCAACATCATGCAAAGCTCAGAATCATTTGTTTAGTTTGGTAGTGCCATTCATTCATTTATATGATACTTTGCGAATTGCGTTCAGGTACATTAACTTCCGCGTGGAAAGGAACATTAGATGCAAATCAAACTAACTGCAATTGGCAAGAAATAGATGATAATTGATTATCATATAATTAGGAACGTTCAATTAAGCTAAAAGTGTATCATCTTACTTGAACAGGCATGACTCCACTGACAACAGTGGTGGTCTGCTGAACATCATTCATTGGTTGAACATGATTCATTGGTTGAACAAGATTCATTGGTTGGACATGATTCATTGGTTGGACATAAAGGCAATCCTTGATGTTTAACTGAAATAGCAGCTGCAAGTGGCTGCTGGATGTGAATAGGTTGGGCATGGTAGCCAGGCTGAACTTGATATCCAGGCTGTACATGACAAAGTATAAAATAAGATTTCAACGAACTTGAATAAAAAGGCCCTTGGATGTCAGCTCTTCTGATTATGAATGTATGAAGACGGAGAGAAACGTTTTAACAAGAACACTTTGGATTCTGCTTTAGCTGTTTCATATTAGCGATTTATGTAAGTGAGAAACACCATCAACACAAGAAGATAACATTCGTATCCCCAAGCAGCCATGTAATGCTCTGTCCATTACGTGGATGAAACATCTCTATCTAAGACATCTCAGTGTTTTTTTTTTATCATTTTAAAAGTATCGAAAGCGGTTGTCGTCATAACTGAGGTCGGGACTGTAATAGAAAATGTGTTAATTAATATGACAACCATTTCAACGTAACACAAAGATGAAGTACGTATTCTCAAGAGAATGTTACTCTCTGTGTTAGAAATGTCAAATTCAACTTAAATGATGTTGAAAAAACGATTTTACATGTCCGAAATCATAGCAACGTCAACATCCTCACTTTTGAAAGACTGCGCGAGAGAAGGAAATCAAATTTACGGAACAAAACTCCCGGTATTTCATAAATATCCAGATAATAAATAGCAATGGCATACATTTCTTCGTAACAAGTAATGGGAAAACAAGCGTAGGTAACTTTCTTTCCTATAGCAGGAAACAACCGTGTGTGCACTAAACGAAAGAAAGCATTGCCCTAACGTATCATTGTTAGAAAAGAATACGTAAGTTTTCCTGACAGGTAGTTCCAACACTAGTGATTGGGTTTTTAAATGTCTCAGAAATCCTTACATTGTTAAAGGCTGTCAAAGAGGAATGCAACGCTTGCTGAGGGGGAGTTAAGGTCTGAATAGGCGCGCCAGGTACGCCAGTTGCCCCAGGGGCGCCAGTTGCCCTAGGGGCGCTAGTTGCCCCAGGTGCGCCAGGTGCCCCAGTTGCCCCAGGGTCATCAGTTGCCCTAGGGGCCTGCAGCACACCGCCAAGTTGATTTGTCCGTGGAGCACATGATTGAGGTAACTGTCTAGTTAAACGACTGGGAATCTGAAGTTCACCCATTTCTGGCAACTGGGACGAAAAATCGCCACCATCTTGGAAACAAGTTTCAGGGGAAATATCCAAGCTAAGATCTGCTACGGAGCTCAGTCCCTCAGCGCAGGCTACAAAAGAATTATGATGATGAAAGTTAATCGCTGAATGTCTTTGACAGGTTCTAAGTGAATAATTGGCTATAATGATTCCTTCTATAACAACACAAGACCGCGGTTACTTTAGTTTAAGAAGAAGTGTTACCGTAAGGTTGGGTATATTTTACTGCTTAGAACAATTGATCCAAAAGCAAATTTCATGTCGGCCAAACACAAGATCTTATTCGTTTAAGAAAATAATTAACTACTCGAACCAATCCAAGAGAAATGTCAATTGATAGTGACCCTTCTCCTTGAACTTCATCCACATGTTAGAAACAAGAAGGACCACCATTTAACTCTTGAATCATTTACTCCCGTAGCCAAGTAGATACAGCTGCATCGTGGTTGTGAGAGTAGTCCAACCTCTGAACTCCCCCTTCCCCGGCGGCGCGCTCTATGTAAGGGTTGAACACAGCCGCGGGAAGAGAGTCACTTTTATCCGCCTGGGTTTAACCCCTATAGGTGAGAGGAGAGTGGTGTAAATGTACCTCGAGTGGCGCACGGACGAACATACGTACGTACGGACGGTCACGTGACAACAAAAATGTTTTGAATCGATGGGTTACCAAATTTTTTAAGGTATGGGGCTCCGCCGCGTGCTCCGCTGTAACATTACCTGATAAATCCAATTCTATATCCTCCATAGGTCAATCTCAGAGAATCTATTCTCCTGAAATTAATAATAATGCGTCTTTGCGTTAAACAGCGAAGAAAACAAACGATGTATACATAACAAAATGCTCAGCTAAAGGAAAACAGTTAAGAATGATACCCTTACGTTATTTAAAAAACAAAATTTTAATTATCTTAACCCTTTAAAACCAAAACTTTCGCACAAAATGCCGTTTTTAACCCTTATGAATCTGCCTGTTGCTACCATGATGCTAAATGTTATTAAGTTATTTTTTTTTTACCAAAAAGATAGATTTATCGAAGATAATTTACAAAAACGTACAAAATTTTTTATTTGGTACATGCGATTGTTAGTTCCGAGTTTTTTTCTTGTCCCTTTCCTGTCCTTTTTCTCGGCCCTTTTACTCTCGCTACCTTTTGCGTTTCATATTCTTTCTGGCTGCCGTAAAACGTTGGGTGTCAATTGTGCGCATTTTCTCTTGTTGTGGACAAAGCCTGAAAATGGGACCTTGATCAATTATAGGTATAATGGGCCATTTTACCACCTTTTTGGCACCAAAACTGTGAACGTTGTTTTTCAATTTGCTAAGTCAGAATGCCGTCGATATCCAAAACCAATAGTTGTGCGGATAGATCTATCCTTGCTCTACTATCTGCTTATCAAGAACACCTGATGACATTTAAGTTGATGACGTCACAAATGGTACAAAGAGTACGACCATTAACAACGCGTATATACGTGCTTGGGAGTTAAAGGGTTAAGACAGGTAGGAGCAGGAGTAGTTGTCTTAGTAAGCGGAAGTTCATGTCATCGGACAAAGTCTAGTCCAAAATGAGTCAGTGTTACAGATATCGTTTTAGCCCAACGCTGACAACGGTATAATACACAGTAACGCATCATAACAGCAATATCCTTTGTGGTGTTGTGAGTCATGCAATGTTTGATGAATTCAGCAACATGAAGTGGAATCTATTTGCTATTCGCCATTTCTTAACGAAGTAATTTTGAACAAGCTAAAAGAAGTAAAACACTTGGCGCTTAAGCTATGACAAAAACAATAACAACTACAACAATAACAACAACAACAACAGAAAAAACACAAAACAAACAAACAAAGCAAACTTGCTCAAGATCAACTGTAGGGGGATTACGAAAGTTCGAACAAGACGAACACGGCACTCCAGCAAAACTGATGAAGTTGGTGATTTTCCAATACACAAAGTTTAATTTACTTCCCAGTTTCACTTTCGTTGTTTTACCGTTCCTGATTTAGTGATCGCAGTTTTCGCTCTCACCGTTAAATTGCAAACTTAGTTCTTTATTTTGTTCTCTTAACGGTAGCTACACTGAAACTAGCGTATTTTAAACGTATTAAGGGATCCTTCATATAAACATTTTTGCAAACTGTGTTTGATAATCTTGTCGAGCGCTATGCGACACAACTCGTCTCTGCGACTGTCATTCTTTGCTGTTTCACCATCACTAAGACTACTAAGTCTGCATACGAGCCAAGTGGCCCATCAGGCCGCAGCGTATCCCGGTTTCTGTAACATGAAGCAACTAGGAGTATTTCTACCCCCCCCCCCCCCCCCTGGATGGGATGTTAGTTTCCCAGCATTAAGTTTGCTAGTACCCATTTATAGACCTGGGTGGAGAGAGGCATCGTGAGAGTAAAGTGTCTTGCCCAAGAACACAACATAAATGTCCCCGGCCAGGGCTACAACCGAGAAGAAACGAGCCACGGCGCCTCCCACCAGACGACTAAGGTCTGAAACAAATGAAATATATTCGTAGCATTGTGGTATTGGCTTTTCGAAATAAATGATTAACAGAGCGTGAGGGCCGTACCGGCAGTGGCAGTACGAACAAAGTACAGCGAGGTCCTTACAATGTTCTCCAGTACGGCTCAAGCAAGCAAGGTTAGTAAGTAGTTTATTATGTAGTACTTGTTTTGAATTTGGCGGCAAAAACAAAAACAAAAAACAACAAAAAAAATGAACGGCTTAGGACCGTTTCCGTAGAAAACAAAATCCGCAGAAAGCAAAATCCTGGCCAAGAAAGAACCAATCAGAACGCTTGGATTTACCCCAGGACTGCCTTGCCATATAAAAATTTTCAGTATTAGCTATTCACTTTTACTAACTGCGGGATTTGAATTGTTTAAGCAACCCTCGTTCAATATTTCTTAATTAGTAGATATGTTGTTCAAATTGACTTCCGCTTCTTAAAATCTTAATAGCTAATTATAGCTTTTTATGCTACATAAAATAAGTCAACATTTGTTTCTAACGGTGTAAAGAAGTATTTCATGATTGTTATCGACTATTTTTGGCCTTCAAGTCAATAAAATCGTGAAAATGGAGGTTCCTTTCTGTTCAGCTTTACTAGCCACAAACGATTTCCATTCTCACGGAATATCAGATCATGTGCCTAAATAAAAATTTGTATGAACGGATGGCGTCCAATAAAAAGGTAATTAAACCGCTCAGCGTTTCTGGAAGACGTCTCCAGTTGTCCATACAAAGAAGAACAAACCCAGCCAGTTATTATCCTTATGCCTTCTTCCTGCAATAGAGCTCACCTGCTGAACATAGTTGTTGAGAAGCTAAATTTGTTGATTACTTTAACTGTTAGTTTTAGTCTGTCTGGTATCAGTCGGCACTAACATCCAATTCGCTGTTCAACATGAGCATAAGTACAAAATGTACGAATAATTTAATTTACTTTTCATATTCTTAAAATAATATATGTTAACTTGCAATGCGGCGTTTCTTAAAGTCTGATAACAGAATAAGGGAAAGTTGTTTCTTATTATCACTTCTTGTGCTAGCTTTCACTCGGCGCTTCCTTGCGCTTAATATATGCTTGCCGCTAAAATGATCCTCCCCATTTAAATGCTTGTGCGCTCTTACGCCTATGGTGAGCTTGAATAGCTGGCTTTATAGGCTCGCCAAAACTGAACGACTACGCCATCTTAACTAAAACACGTACACATTCTTCCGTTGTGTTATTGCGATCTCCAACTGAACAAAAGTGTACTTCCCTCCCTTTCTATGTTTTAAATTGTGAAAACAAAATTATCAATAGAAATAGATACGTGTAAAATACCTGAGGAAGCGGTCGTAGGCTAGACGATGAGCAAAGTTTGCGTCTGCAGCAGAAACTTTCACATACAGGAACTCGAACAAGGCGCGCGTGCAAGATAGCGATAAGTGGGTTTTTGAAATAACTAGTAGTGATCCGTCACATTTGATCGGACACATCATTGTCTTTAACATTTTAACCTGATACAAACAAAGAACAGAAACCAAGTGGAAAGGCATTTATGAAATATTGCTGCTGTGTGTTTCAGGGGTGAACGGTATAGTTGAAACACAACTGAAACATCAATACGTTAAGATCGAACCCCCGGGGAGGACTCCCAGAAAAATTAGGTGGGGGTGTGGGACCCGCTTCCCAAAAACCCCTACCCTATTTATCACCAAAATCTGCGATATTCCCTACCCTATCTATTACCTGACCAAAAATTCAAAACCTTATTTATGACCTGACCCTTAAATCAAAACCCTGTTTTAGACTTGCGTCATAACACGTTCCCTAGTTCAGACCAATGTTAAATTACCGTAAACATAATTTATGAAGGGCTTTCGTTGATTTTCTTTTCGATAATGATGAAAAAGTGGCTTCTTCTTAAAAACATACCCATGACAATGCTAGAGTGCAAAAACCATATCCTATTTATGACTAAAATAGCCAAAATCAGCTTAAAATCGATACCCTATTCATGACTGAAACGGCTGAAAAACCATACCCTTTGGGGCCGCACATACCTATATAGCCCATATATGGGAATACCCCCCCCCCTCCGGGAGATCGACATTGTTTCATATCAAGGTGTTTTGATGACTAGTGTATGTTGTACATTGAAAAACATACTTTCTGTAGAAAACGTATTCAAACGACACTTTCGTAGATAAAGACTCTATTCAAAGACAAAACAACTCCAGAATACAATTCAAGAACAACGACTTCGCATTAGTTTTGCATTCGTTTCCTTTCAGTTCAGTGTTCGAGGGGGGTCAAATCGTGTAAGTCACGTGACAAGCTCGGTCCCAGTTTTCAACACACTCCCCCGCGTTGATTGACGTCATCAATCAAAGTTCAAAGTTCATTTAAAGTTGAAACAATCTTACGAGCATAAACTCTATATAACAGAATGAACTCAATACATCTATCTTAGTCAGAATTCACGACGACAACTGGGACATCCTCGTCCCTCACTACTGTAACAGGAACATTTGCCACTCGGGGCACAGGGTTGGCAGTTCCATTATCCAACCTCACTTCCAGGGGATAGAGCCTCTGCAATGGGCGTCTCCATTCCGCGGTTGGCGAATTACCAGACTTGACTCTCACCACTGCACTTCGAACATGACCATCTCGACCAGGAAGTAATCGTTCGATCTTCCCAAGCCGCCACTGCTGTCTCGGGGTTTTGTTCTCATGTAGACACACAATATCTCCCACTTGCACTTTACGGACAGAATTTGCTCTCTTTGAGTAGCGATGGTACTCTCTAAGTTGTGTGAGATACTCAGACTTCCATCGGTTCCAAAAATGATCCAGTGTTCGCTGTAAGAATTTGGCTCTTCTTGTAAGTGTTCCCTCAGTTTGATCAACTTCGTTCGATGAGTTCTTTGATGGTACTGACAAAATTCTGCGGCCCACAATCAGGTGTGAAGGTGTTAATGGTTCCTCCATTTCATCGAAGACATATGTCAAGGGTCGTGAATTCAAGGCTGCTTCCACTTCTACAAGGATAGTAGACAGCTCGTCATAGTTTAACCGGGCATTTCGTATGACCTTCTTCAAACTCAACTTGACTGATTTTACTAGACGTTCAAAGAAACCACCCCACCAAGGGGCCGCTTCGACATTGAACCTCCACTGTGTACCGTCGCACTGACAATATGCCTGCACTCTTGAATCCTTAAATGTTTTCCCATTGTCACTGACAATCAAGACAGGAATTCCTCGTCTCCCTTTAAAGCGAGTAAGGGCTCTGATAAAACTTTCCGCACTCAGATTTGGGACAAGTTCCAGATGAACAGCTCGGGTTGCAGCGCACGTGAACAAAGCTATATAGACCTTGTTCAAATCTCCATTCTTTGAGAATACATCCTTGACATACATGGGCCCAGCGAAGTCCACTCCTACTCGAGTAAAAGCAAAGTCATCGCTCAATCGAAATTCAGGAAGAGGTGGGGGAGGAGGAACTGCATAGCTTCTGCCCTCTAACTTCTTACAAACAGAACATTTTCCTATCGCAGTTTTCACAGTCTGCCTTCCTTTTGTTACCCAGAATCTTGACCTTAGCTCTGTGAGAGTGTCCCTCACACCATTGTGAAGAACCTTGAGATGACAATCATTTATCACTAGGTAAGTTAGTCGTGAACATCTTGGAAGGAATATTGGAAAACGAGCATCATACGGAATCGGGGCATTTTTAAGACGACCACCACACCTCAGAATTCCCTTGTCATCTGTAAACAGTGATAATGAGATCTTGACCTGGTCAAAGTTCTTGTTGTTGTATACAGATTTCTGAACCTCCTTGATCCAAAGCTCTCTTGCACAATCCACCTCTTCATGCCTTATTACTCCATCCACTAACCTCTTCTTCATTTTACTTTGCTTGAGATTAGAAACAAATCGCACAACATATGCAGTGACTCGCACAAGTCTTTGAAGACTACTGAACCTTTCCAAGGGAATGATGCAATCAAGATTTAGTGACTTTTCTGACGTCACCTCTCCAGAGGCAATGTTTACAAGAACTGTACCATCATGCTGCTTTGTGTGGCTGTTACAGCTTTCCTTCTTCAGTTCTAGGCAAGGATCTGAATCGTCACTTGTGACTTCAGCAGAGTTCATTGCAAGACTTGGCCACCACTGCTTTTCCTTTCTAAGGAACTCAGGACCACTCCACCACAATTGGTTGGTGATCAGTTTCGAGGTCATCGTACCACGTGAGCAGATGTCAGCTGGATTGGATTCTGTGGGGCAATAATTCCACTGAGTTGGCTTTGTAAGTCGACGGATCTCAACCACTCTGTTTTGAATGAATTGCTTGAATTCTCTGTTTACACCCCAAATCCACCACAGAACAATTTGCGAATCTGACCAGAAGAACACAGCATCAACTTCCAATGTTCCGTCAAATGCTGTCAACACAGTATTGACCAGTCGGGCCAGAACAAGAGCACCTAGTAACTCCAGTCGAGGTATGGTTTCTCCATTTATCGGAGCAACTCTGGTTTTTGACGATAAAAGCTGGGTGAAGACAGTTCCAGTAGTTGTTTCAAGGCGTAAATACACAACTGCTCCATAGGCTTTCTCACTTGCATCCGCAAAACCATGGAGTTGAATGCTTTGTAAATCTCCTGATGACAAGCCAAGGTGGTAGTGTCTCCTCACTTCCACCACCCCCACCTTCTTAGCATCTTGAACAAGCTTTAACCACTGTTCATGGATGAATGAATCCACGGGGTCATCCCAACCCACTCTTGTCTTGCAAATAGATTGAAAGATGATCTTCAGTAGAATGATGACTGGACTAATTAGTCCCAGGGGATCATACAACTTGCTTGTTGTACCAAGAATTGCTCTCTTTGTAACTGGACAAGTATTGCTAGTTTCTAGTGGAGAGGCCAGATCCAAGAGTAATAAATCATTTCGTCTATCCCATCCAACTCCCAGTACTTTCAGTTTTGCTGTGCTGGGGTTCTTTGACGTCTCAAACAGGGAACTCGAGAAGGTTTGATCTTCCTCTTGAACAGGGTGCTCCTTGACAGACTTGCTTGTAACTTGAGAAGACTGGCTTTCAGATTGTTCAATTCTTTCCTGAAGGGCTTCAGAGTTGGAGACCCATTTTCTCATATTGAAGCCTCCGCTCTTGAAGGATGACTTCAGATTCTCATACATCTCGAAAACAGAATTGTCAGAATCATCTCCACCAACAAAGTCATCCACATACAGACTTTTCAGAACTCTCTCAGCAAATTCTTTGGGGATGTCAGCAGAAGTCAAGTGATGACGAATTGTTGCATTCAATAGGAACGGACTTGCGGAGACGCCAAATGCAACTCTTGCAAATCGATAAACTTGTAGGTTCAGGTGGCTGCTTGTGACATCATCAACCCACAGGAAACGAAGATAGTCACGATCTTTGGGGTGAACTGAAACATTTAGAAAAGCTTTCTCAATGTCTCCTATGAGGGCTGTCTTGTGAGCCCGGAACCTCAGGAGAATGTCATAGATGAGGGGAGATAGTGGTGGACCAGCATACAAACAGTCATTGAGACTTGATGTGTTCTTTCCTGATCGTGCACTGGCATCATAAACAATACGAAGTTTTGTGGTGTCCTTGTCCACGCGAATCACTTCATGATGAGGAATGTAATGTACTTTTCCCACACCATTGTTGACACCTTGATCCACAGGTTCCACAATTCCTTGTTGTTGCTGATCTTGGATGACATCATCATAGTGCTTTAACATCTCGGGCTTTAATTTCAGACGTTTCAGTAGTGAGACCAACCTTGATTTGCATAAAGCAAAATTATCTGGAAGCAGCTCATGGTCCTCTTTGAAAGGTAGCTGTACTTGATATCTTCCTTCAGTGAATTCAACTTCGCTAACAAATTTGTCATACAGAGACGAACCTTTATCTCGAATGCCAAGTGACTCATAGTCCCAGAATTTTCCAAGTTCAGAGGCGAGTTCATCTTGACCGACGACACTTGCTTCCACTTTCAGTACATGCGTCGCAGTAAGATTCACAGTGTTACCATTGTCACGGTTAGACACAATCATAGTGGGTCCGGAGAGGACATATCCTAGCTTTGTAGCAAGAGCAACAGGTTCCCACGGTGCACCTCTCACAATAGTACCTTCGACCAATGACCAATAATAATCAGCACCAATGAGAATGCTGATGGGCAAATCTCTGCCGCCACACCTGTCGGCTAAACTGAGGTCATGTAGATGTTCGTAGCTAGACTGAGCAAGCTCTGTGGGTTGTTGGGTCAGAGGGCCACATATGACTGGCACCACATAGGCTTGAATGTACACAATTGCATCGCATCTGGTTTTGATACCCACTTGAACAATTTCACATGTTCGTAGCCTGGCGTCAGACTCACCAAAGGTTTTGATTAGAAGTGACTCTCTACCAATTACTGATAACCCCAGTTTGTCTTTAAGGTCCTTAGTCATGTATGATCGCTGACTGCATGAGTCAAAAACCAGACGAACACTTAGTGGAAAACTGTCATTATCCGGACGCACAACTTCAGCGGTTGCGGTTTGCAACAACACCGACCCTCTAGACTGATCCACATACATACTAGTAGAGACACTGGCCACATGTTCTCGATCTTGCCCACCCAGGGTTGGATCAGGGTTACCACAAATTGCTACATGATGGGCACCTTGACATTTAAGACACTTCATAGGTGCTTGACAGTTACGTGCCAAATGTCCTTGCTTGAGACAGAGAAAACACTTGCCCTTCCTTTTAAGAACTTCCCTTCTAGATTCAATACTTGTGACATTACATTTAGAGCTCTGATGATTTTGATTACAGAATGAGCACCAAACACGAGGAGACTGTTTATTCTCAGAACTGTCAGTGTACAAAGCTGATGTAGAAAATGGCGACTCACCTCTCTGATGTGAAGGCCTGGAATCCTTGTTATTGACAAGACATTGTTCTCTCAGTTGCAGTTCCTTGTGAAGTTCACCCAAAATATCTTTCAGATTCCATGTCTCCGATTCCAAATTTCGTGTGATAGCGATCCGAAATTCCTCCGGTAATTTCTGCATAACGATTGGTGTCAAGAAGCAACCATACATTTCAGATGAGATTTCCATACTTTCCAATCCACGAACATGAGATTCCACTGTGTCGTACAAGCTTCGGAGTTTCTTTACTTCGCTTATCGATTCCACCTTGGGGAGTTTAGTGAGCACTTCCATGTGGCTGGAGATCACTATCTGTCGATTTCCGAATCTTTGTTTAAGCAGTCCAACTGCCTTCTCGTAGTTTGCACTCGTCAGGGCCAGACCAGCGATCGTACTACGCGCGGTGCCAGTAAGAAGTGACTGCAAATAATTGAATTTATCCACTGAAGACAAATTTGGGTTCTTATGAACCGCAGACTCGAAAGATTCCCAAAAGGGATACCAGTGTATGGGATTTCCGTGAAACTTCTTAAGCTCGAGCTTCGGCAACTTTGCCTTCGAAACGTGATCTTGAGAAGTTCCCGCGCTTTCGGAAGGAGGAAGTTGCGCCACAGAAGGGAATTCCTGACTCTTACCCTGCATTTCTTGAGCTTCCAAAACAGATTCTAACTCAACAATACACTCCTGAATGGAACTCATTATCTCACAGCTCTCAGAGACTTCGGTATCGATGGTTTTTACGTCGTCCACCAGCTCCACAATTTCGCGGTCGAGCGATTGAAGCTCCGACATTTTCGTTTCAAGGGCGGTTCGAAGAAATTTCAGCCTTTTCACTTCGATGGAATTGCCTTCAGAGATTAGCCCTTTGGCTTGTTCGATAGTTTTCTGGACGAACTTTCGGTGACCATCGCGAAATTTTTTCAAATTCCTCAATTTCGGCGGCATAATTGGTCGCCCACGTGCTTTCAGCTAGTGCAGCTTTGACTTCACAACAGCTTCCTTTGAGACGTTCTTCACAACGCTAGAATCCCAGTTTCAATTCCCGGGTCTCGGCACCAAATGTAGAAAACGTATTCAAACGACACTTTCGTAGATAAAGACTCTATTCAAAGACAAAACAACTCCAGAATACAATTCAAGAACAACGACTTCGCATTAGTTTTGCATTCGTTTCCTTTCAGTTCAGTGTTCGAGGGGGGTCAAATCGTGTAAGTCACGTGACAAGCTCGGTCCCAGTTTTCAACACTTTCCTCCCCAAGGCATCTATAGTTTATACTTCTTATGTCTGCTGGCAGTTTCCGACAGCAAGCATATTATAGTTTTCTTGTTTGACTGTATTTGAACTTGAGATTGCTAAGTTACAAGATACGTTTCCTGAAGCTGGCCAAGTTGCCATGGGTTGACGGCTGCGGGGGGTGGGGTGGTTGGAGGTTACTGGAGAGAAAACATAACAGTTTGTTCTTGGCACTTTTATCTCCTGAAAATTCAACAAACTAAATCAGATTGTGATGACGCAAGCTGTACTCTTTACAGTATTGCTGGTTTTCAGTGTCACGCAATTAAAATTAGATCAAAATAAAAATCAAAACCGGTCAATAGATAAAGTCCAGAATCTGGGAAATGAAAGAAGGTAAATAGGCAAAGACTCTCGCCAAAATTCGGGTCACAAGAATTTTTCTTATGCGAGATATGCGCAGAAATTTTTTTCCCAAATTTAGAGAGATTTGTATGGAGACGCCATCATGCTGGTGCCATCCGTATGGGCACCAACATGGCGGCCGGAAACCAACAGAAACATCTGTCACTGAGTTTTGCTACAAAACCCTGAATTTATCCCTCGAGGGACTCTAAAATATTAAAATAATACTTTTTCTAAGACCTGAACTGTTCAGATAGCCAAGTTCCCCGAAATAGGTCAGTTTTTTAACCCTCATGACAGCTCTCTAGGCCGTCATGTAAATGCCGCGTCACGCAAAAGCTTGGAAATTCAAGCGTAGTGTATTACAAAACTAAGAAACCATTCAGAGCGAAAATTTGTATGAATATTAGTTTTCAGCTGCTCTTATACATCATTAAAGTAAAATCTCAGGGAGATCAATAGTTTTGTAGTTCGAATTTTAGTGACGTCATGTGAAAACCAGCTATTAGCTCGATGATTACTGCGGTCTCTAAATGTAAGTGATAAATCTTTGGCTTTATTTTGATGACATGTTATGACGTCATCGTTCAGGTTTATTTCCGCTACCAGAAGAAGAGCCATAATCAAAATTTTAAACTTTAGATTCAAACACAACAATTTCAGCGAAGTTATGGGATTTGGTTGCCAGTGTCAAATTAAATATATAGTAATTTGCATTATCCCGCCTTTTTAGTCCGGATCGAGCAAGCTGGGTTCAAACAATAGTCAAGGTCATTATATATGCATTGAGTCTGCTTCACAGTGCAGTGAACTTGCGTTCCATTTACAAGGGAGTAGCAATACTGTAAAAGACTACTTAGAACTTAAATACTTAAAACACTTGTTTCGGTATGCGATGCAGGGCTTATTAGTTGATTTTAAGAAAAAACGTATATTTTCACCTTGCCTCAAATATGTACAACTACTTATAACCTTAATTGCTTTAGTTGATAGGCGGCCATATCAATATTGCACTGTTACAGATTTCAAGATCTTTCGCTTATTTCTATCATTATTATTATTCATTATTTAGCTATTATTCTTATTAATGTTATATTACATAAATTTATCTGCTTTGTTCTAACTTTTCGTTCATTATTATGATTTGTAACATTAGGTGGTAGCTGGAAAAAATCAGCAGAAATACTAAGTGCTCCGAAGTTTCGGGAGTAAATAAAGTTCAATTTGTGTATGTATATATATGTTCATAACACTGAACCGGAGAAAAGCGCTTATTGGCTAGCTCTCAATGGGGTTAACCATTAACCCTAAAACGGGTCAAAAAATTTAGCCGTTAGGCGTAAAAGTTTGAAAATTTTATCCTTTAGCCATCAAAGATGTTAACCGCAAAAACGTGTTAGCCACGAAAGTGCAAGTCTCAAGATCTCTTGTCAAGAATTTTTTGGTGTCTTGTATGTCTTGTGGCTTGTTAATATTTACGGCTTAATATGTACGACTGCATTTATGAAAATCGTGTTAAAGATTTTGCACCAGAATAGCCATATACACTTTGATTTCACAATTCCACTGAAATGGCCTTAAAATTACCCTCAAGGGATGAAAAAATAAATAGAGGGAGGAGAGCAAGAAAAGGAAGATAAGAGTGTGGAGGAAAAAATAGATCGGCATTCCTTTTAATTTTTTCATCGTCTACTTTAGAGAAATAAATAAATAAATCCAGATATACACTGTATATATAGTAAGTAGCAAGCTATGCTAGTTTTCAATTCTTATAATTGAGCTGTATTTCAATTGAGTGTCGAAAGTAATCTAGTCTGTGAGCATGCTCACCTTTGAGTCACAGGCGCGAGCGGCGAAGAGCAAAGCGATCCGGCGGGAAGGAGTCTGGTGAAGAGGTGCCAAGAAAGTGAGCCTGCCCTGATCTCTGTAATTTTTTCATTTCTGCTTCGTCCGAGCGAAGTGAAATACCATTGGTTGAAAAGCGGGAAAGGTGAGAAAACTGTCAATCTATTATGTTTGATGAGGAGCGATTAAATCCCCATGGAGTCTGTAATTTACCGCACAATAAAAAACAAGTCGTCCACATTTGGAGTCAGAGGAAGAGTTGAGTGCGCGTATTACTGATGTTTTAACAAAGTTCCAGTCTACTTCTGGTTAAATTTCAAACTAAAGAGGGAGCAGGAAATAGCAGTTGAAAGCATGTTAATGAATCAAGACCTACTTGTCGTGTTGCCGACTGCATATGGGAAGAGCTAAATATTACAAACGTATGTGACTGCAAGCGGGCAACGAAACAACACGAAGGCGTTTGCCCGTTTACCAGCATCTTCAAAGACCAGATTGCCAAAGCAAGATCATTGGAATCAAGTGTGTGTCCTTAGTAGACATAAATTTTGACAGTTTTTCTTCGGCAAAACTTTATCAACAACGGATATCGCGCCTACAAGTTGCTATGAAAAAGATATACAATTTTCCCGAGAAATCTGAGCTGCCAAAGTTCATACTTCCGTTGAAAATTAATTGACTTATTCTTTTCTGCGGTTTCCGGGGTGGAAATAAAAAATGTGCAGAGATCAGAGCAGGCTCACTTTCTCGTCTAGCGGCTTCGCCGCTCAATTTCGCGCGCTTATGCTCCAACGTGAGCCTGCTCGCAGGCTAAAAGTAATCAGGAAATTATTTTGCTTTTGCTTTTGGTTTTACTACGGTTTGAGATTGACTGAGTAGTCTAATTGGTAAGTAATTTGTTTGGTTTTCGTTTTACGACACTCGGTTGAAAACCGTTCTAATACCTTTATCCATACCGGAATGGTACTAAGACCTTAAATATGTTTCACAGTAATCAAACTATTTGTTTTTAACTTTTTCAAAGGATGAAAGTTAATTTTTAACTTTCTAAAATTAATTATTTTTGCAATTATTTTTAAGATTTCTGCTCACCGTAAGGAAAATAAATTAACCGTTCGCTGTAAAAAAAAAAAACAACAACAACAACAACAACAAATAAAAAGCCAGAATAAAAGCCGCCACCACATTGAGACCCTTCTACTTGGGGTGGGGAAAAGCGAAATTCTTCCAAACTTTCACTAGCAGGTAAAGCTGTATATACTTTTGACTACATGTACGAATCATTTCAGTTAATTCCTGCAAAGTAAGGGATAGTTTTTCTGTTGTTGTTGTTGTTGTTGTTGCCATATGCATAATGGGTAAGAAGTCGCCAAGCCATGTTCACGATGCAATCTTTACAGTTCAGCGGTATTTCATCCGTCCAAACATAGTCACCATGCTTTCATGATTACCATAGAGTACGGTTGCTTGCATTTGGCTTTCACGCTTTTCTTCTAAAAGAGTTGAAAATAATTCAAAATGATTTTCTGGCGCGCAGAAGAAAATTTAGTGGTGAACAACAAAGACAATAAAGTGTTCATGTCTCGAAACTATCGGTCTGATGGTTGCCCATTGGAAATTTGATGTTGTTAAAACATGCATATGTTAAAACTAGTTTCATATTTTCCGGAGAAATGAGGGTTCGGGGGCAAATATTTGTCTTTCAAAACCATTTTAAAACATAAAGAAGTAGTCTGTATGAGAAGAAAACTGCTGTTTACTATTTTCAAATATCTCTTTTCGTTCCAGAGATTCCAGAGATTTAAAATATGCAAATTAGCCAAGTGATGACGTCATGCACTCTACCAGATTTTGATCTGAATATGATGAAGGAAGATATCACAGCCAATTTGTATCAGAAATGTTTTATTCTTGCAGTAAGATTCTCCACAATACGAGCTTGACAGTTTTGTTACCATGGCAAAATACTGGGTTCTAGACCTCCCCAATATTTCTATAATTTCCTCCCCTATTTCTATAATTCCTGTTGTGGCTAAGGTCTTTGAGAGAATCTTATACAATCAATTTTACGAATATTTAACTGAAAATAATCTAATTTCCTGTAATCAGTCGAGGTTTCGTTCACTTCACTCCACTGCTACTGCCTTACTCGAAGCCACAGATAATTGGGCTTTCAATACCGATAAAGATAATGTTAATGCAGTGACAGTTTTCTAGATTTGAAGAAAGCTTTTGACACCGTCGATCACTCCATATTGCTATCTAAATTAAAAGCCTATGGTGTCGGAAGCAACTCGTCTAGCTGGTTTAAATCCTACTTGGATAATCGTACGCAGACATGCTTTGTAAAAGGCTCTCTCTCGAATAGCCAACCTTTAACTTGCGGTATTCTTCAAGGTACAATCCTTGAACCTCTCCTCTTTAGACTCTATATAAACGATCTATCAACTCACATCCTAGAATGTATGCGGATGATACTCATTTGACCTTTGCCAGTAACGATGTTTTGCATCTAGAGGAAAATATGAACGATGATCTAACTAAAATTACTGAATGGTTAACGGCAAATAAACTCACTCTGTGATAAGTCAAAGACTGAATTTAAATACTTTTACTAGACTCCAGTCTTTTACTCATCGACAGTACCTCTGTAAAACAAGTAGAATTTACGAAATCTCTTGGAATATATATAGATGAAAACTTAACTTGGAACGTACATGTCGGACATATTTCCAAAAAAACTGCCTCCTACTTTGGCATCTTGAAGCGAAGCAGGTCTTTTGTTCCTTTTGAGACGCTCTTATGCATCTATAATGCTTTAGTTCAACCTCATTTCGACTACTGTAGTGTGGTATGGGGGAATTGCGATAAATCTTTTTCCATTAAACTACAAAAACTACAGAATCGCGCTACGCGTATTTTGACCTCTTCTTCATATTATGCCAATGCGGATGATCCCTTTGTTAGACTTGGCTGACAAAAACTTATTCTTCAACGAGAATTAAAAACAGCCACTATGGTCTATAAATCTCTTAATGGTCTAGCCCCTGGTCATCTGAAATCAATGTTTACTGACCTCAGTGCAATATCTACCTATTCTCTCAGGAATTGTGAGGGCAAACTAGCTTTTCAACTGCTCCGCACCAAAAAACCGTTTCAGCTATACTGGTACGGTGATGTGGAACAGCTTACCTACCAATCTGCGGCAAGCACAAACTCTTGCTAGTTTTAAATCCGGCTGCAGGGGTTTCCTTTTTGATAATGAATAAGTTAATTTATCACACAGCATTCATGGAAAGCAGGCACTTTGTTATTGTTTTTATTTTTGTTGTTATTAGATTTAATTAGTAGTAGATTAGTATCTTAACATCGTAATTAATGTTTTACTGTTTTACCCGTGTATAAATAAAGTTGAATAAATAAATAAATAAATAAATAAATAAGTAAAAAAATAAAGGCTTTTCTGGCCACCTTTGGCGTTCCATTTTGATATTTGCTAATGGTGCCTCATACACATGCATGATCCAGCAAGCATATAAATATGTTAGCTCGAGTTCGTGGCCTTGTTTAATGATTTTCGAGCTGAAAATCACTAACATATTGAAATCAAGTGGGTGGGGACTGGGAAAGAGTGAATTTCCATGGGAACAGTATTTTTTATAGCCGTAGGTGTGTTTCCTGTAGGACTCTTAGCTGCAAATTGGCCAAGGACGGCTCCATTTATATACTTGATATAATATTGACATCACCAGTCATCTCATTTGCATATTTTACACATTTTTCAAACTTAGTAATGTAGATATTTGCAAACGGTAACGGCGTTTTTATTCTTTCATGGAATTCTATGTGATACACATTAAAAATCACGGGGTAAAAATTTCATCATAGTACCACTTTAAGTATACTATCAGCCGATAGTTTCTCGTCAGAAGCACTCTATTGTTTAATTATTATTATTATTACTATTATTATTATTATTATTATTATTATTATTATTGCGTTCGCGTTCGACGAAGTAGAACGCAAGCCTAATTTTGACATGTGGCTTTCCAGAGTTGGTTGCCCTGTGCATGGTTATATGCTGAAAAATCCACATTCCTGTAAGGACACCAAAATGGCCACCCCGCTTGATTTTTGCATGGGCATGTCACGGCCAGTAAACTGGTACCGTTACTAAGGCATATGACAAGACATGTGACGGACATACGGAGCATGTGGGCAGGCCATGTGTGCTCGTTTTTGCGGTTGATCTTTGGTCTTTCTTTCCATGTGCTCTCAGCGTTAACTTTGGACGTATCTTTTGCGGTGGAACTCTGTATCTTTTGCGGTGGAACTTTGAGAGTGGGTACTGGTACTGTTTACTACTAAGACATGTGAAGAGACACGTAGCGAACATGTGAGCTCGTCTTTCCGCTGGATCTTTCTTTGATTTCTTTCTATTCAGTCGCCGTACGCTTCGCTATTTAATATGTGCTCGCAGCGTTGTATTTTGGTAAATTTAAACGCTTCGACGGTGGCATTTACCGAAATCTGAGGGAATTGTCCTCGTTTATTAACACGGCTTTGAGTCGCCTTGGCTTTGGGATTTTAACCGTGGGAACAGCTATATTTTGATTGCATTTGTTGATTAGTTCCAGTCGCGACAGATAGCTCGGTACTCTGAAGGCAAGATCCATAAGGATGAGCCTGAGCCAAGGAACGGCAAATTATGTAAATATGGTCTACTTTATTCATCAGGGGAAATACTCGAATCAGTCCCACGGAGTTTGTTTACGATAAACGAGCACGCGATTGCAAATGATAGCTTAAATTTGTGCTTTACGTAATTTAAATATACTATTAACTTATTAATCTTGCGAGTCTGGAAACTCACGTCGTCACCCAACGTATCAACAAATCGTGACCTCTTCACTAACATGGACTTTGACACTATGCATATCTATCTGAAAAACCTTGGTTGCTGAAGAATGTTGATTTTAGCAATAGACAAAGGTAGAAAGTCAGCTAGTGAAATCATTTAAGGTATATATTTTAAAGTGACGGCGTCAAACGCACTCTCATAATCTTTGATTATTCAGTTTAATTGTTAACGCCTTCCAAACTAAAATGTGGCATTCCAATTTGGAACAATTCCGAAGGGTACTGGTATTTGATGCGGAAAAAGTTTGTGTTTCCGAAAGGTTTTGGCTTATTGGAAGGAGAAAAAGAAGTGTTCAGTTGAGTCCGCCAGGGACAATACATCCAATTTCACCAAAATGTACAATTTAATGTAAAAAAGATCGTGCACCCATCGCGCTTTCCTTTTTTGAGAGATTAAGATTTTCTGATCTCCCGGCCCACAACTTATCAGAATAAAACGGTCATCTATCTATGATTCTAAAAGGATTCAGAATTTCTGATCCCCCAAGACTTTAATAGATTCAAAAAACTGATCCTCAGTCCACAACCCGTCAGAGCAAAACAGTCATCTACTTATAATTCTAAATGCATTCAGAATTTCTGATCCCCATCACTTCACGGGACAAAAACGGCTATCTGTTCATGGTTCTAAAAGTATTGCGAATTTCTGATCCCCCTCCCCCACCAAATCTGCTGACATGATAGAAAGAGCTGTCGATTTATAATTCTACAACAATTCAGAATTTCTGATCCCACATGACTTAAAGGGATTCAAAAATTCTGATCCCCCAGTGCATAACTTATCAGAACAAAACGGTCATCTACCTATAATTCTTAAAAGGATTCAGAATTTCTGATCCCCCTTATCAGGTGACAGGACAGAAATAGCCGTCTATTTATAATTCACAAGAAATTAACTAGATGTCTGATAGCTAAAAAGTAACGATTGGATAGTAACTTTAAACACATTACAGACAAAATGGATCACAGAGCAAAGGGCATCAGAAAAGTACACAAATGAAATATTCACAGATAGGTCATTATTTATAACGATTTAAAACCACGCCAAAGGATCGAGACAAAAATTGCAGTTTCATGCCGGACAGTGAAAGGTTTTATTTTCAATTCAAAAAGATATGAATTTAGGCTCTAGAATTACAAGCTGTTATTTAAAGTTCACATCAAAGATAACAAGAATTTTAATCAGGACTCAGCTGCCGTCTGGGCCACCTATGGCAAGCCGTTTGTAGCAAAATTTAATCCTTGCAATATATGTTTAATCCTTTAAATAACGGTTTTATTTAAAGATAGAAAAAGGCATTCAATCCAATGGTAAATAAAATTTTTGGTTCAATTCAATCTTTTAATTTTCACGATTCAATCCAATACCTGGAATATTGATTCAATCCAATACCTAAAATATTGATTCAATCCAATACCTAAAATATTGATTCAATCCAATACCTGAAATATTGATTCAATCCAATACCTGGAATATTGATTCAATCCAATACGTAAAATATTGATTCAATCCAATACCTGGAATATTGATTCAATCCAATACCTCGAATATTGGTGTAAACCAATACCTGAAATATTGATTCAATCCAATACCTCAAATATTGATTCAATCCAATACCTCAAATATTGATGCAATCTTCCTGGGCCGAGCGCGGCCAACAGGAACGAGAGTAACTAAGCACTAGAGAGCACTGAAAACATGGCGGGCGAAGAAGAACTAGATTTAGAAGTTGAGTTTCCTAAGTTTCTTGCAGACATCTTGGATAAAACGGAAATAATTTTTGAGAATTTTGACTCAGAAGTTGCAGAAGCGCACGCCGAAGTTCTTGATCAAACCATTAGTCTGCTTAGGTAAATGAGGCGTTGCTACAACCGAGACACAAGGGACACGGAAAATTTAGATTCTATTACTGCCGCTTTTGTAGATGTAAGTTAACCAATTTTTATGAGACAAACATATTTGTTTATTAAAAGCTGTGTGTGCTAGCTTTTTGTGGCAAATAACATAAACTGTGGCAAATTTTGCTACCACATTGGTCTTTGGTATTGTGCATATTTCTGCTGTCCAATCATTACTGGCACACTAAACTTTGAACTGTAAACAAAATTTTTGCTGTGCCGTGTGCACAGTCAAACATGTTTCTCACAAAAACTGCTTGTGTAAACCTGGCTTTAAGTTATTTTTGAAATAAGAACCTTTACATTTTACAAGACAGCAATCATTGAACATTGGGATGTGTTTTAAGTTTTTCAATGTTGTTGTCTCATGTTTTGCATTATTTAACCCACATGTGGTACTTCTTTCCTAAAAACGATGTTTTTCTTGATATTCTATTACAAACATGGCACCAATTTGTTGTGAATATTATCGGGTACCCAGGGCTCAAGGCTAACACTACTGCCAACTAGCCACACATTTCAGTTTTGAATAGTAGATTTTGCACTTTCACTAGCCATTGTGACAATCATGATGGAATGGAGTACTGGTCTACTGGATGAAGACAAAATTGAGAATTATCCTGACAAAGTAAAACTGAAGAGAATAGAAACTAATGAAAACAGGGAAACTATGAGTGAATTTCATGGAAATAATTGCCTTAATAAGCATATGATAAATATTTAACTATTAAAGGGAGATAAAAGAAAATGGCAACACTGATAAAAGTACATCAGAGATTGAACATAAGCATATTGAAGAAAAACAGGATTCGTGTTTGTGGGAGTGAAATTTTCTTAGTGATTATTATTAACATTTTAGATGCAACAAGAAATGTTCAAGATTGACCACTCTTATAAAAAAGTCAGTGAAGCTGTGTATGAAAAAGGCTGGCTGGTGCAAGGTTAGTTTTGGCTAGTGACATGAGTCCTGTTAGTAGCCATTACGCCAGTGCACCAAGAGGTTAGTCTTGTCTCCTGGGTACTTTTGAAAATAAGATAACAAATTAACCTTGCCACATTTTAACATCTGTTTTGATAAGCACCTGAAAAATCTACAAGGCAGAGTAGTGCACATGGCAGTTATCAAATGCCCTGATTTCTCTTCAGTTTAGTTGTGTTGCTAGAAGTTAGGCATTCTGTAATTCAAGCAGTTTCTGAGTTTTGTATATCAATGAAAAGGAAGATGGGAAAATAATTTACTTGATACAGGGTGAGGTTTTCTGTTGTGAATTGAGTTGCCAAAATACTTTAAGGGCCATAATCTCCTTTACCCAGCCCACACACATGTAGTATTATACAATTGTCAGTTGCCCAAGTTTAACTGTCACTAGTTCTAGAGCCTCTTGGAAGATGTCTACTCCCATTTGACTTGATTATCTTAAGGGATCTACCCTTTCCAATACAAATGACTGCAATGAATCATGTTGTCCCAGGTCAATTTCTTCAACTATAACATTGTTATCACTGTCCAATGGAGTTGGACCATCAGGATCATCACCATAGTATTCAAAATCATATGACTTTCCATTTGAAAGGGGGTTTTCAGGCTGCATCATATGATTAAGCCACATTTGGTATGGCAACCAGTTTTTTTTCTGTTCTTACATTTTGGTGGTTGAAAGCTTCAGTGAACTGGCAAAGAGCAAGGTTTATCCTTGGTTGAAAAACTAAGTGTAAGGTGGAAAGATGCACTGGATTATCAGTGTCCAGGATGCCTGACAATTCCATACTACAAAAAGTGTAAAAGTACAAGTGGGAAGCACAACGGAAACATCCCTCCACAATCTTTCAATTCGTTGGTTGTGTTGATGGCCCTGCAGTGAAGCTGCCCCTCTTCTCTCTTCTAACCTGCTCCATTGTATCGCACACACCAACGTTTTCAGCACCATGATCTACTCGTACTCTCGAAGGCCAAAATTCTCCGTCTCTCTTAACGGCATCCAGAAAGAATTCAAGAACTGTTTCTGCTTTATTGCTGGCACTACATTTCAAAAACATTATTCTCCGTGAAAATCCGTCTATACAGCCGAATTAATATTTTCCATCGGATCAGAGAGTGATGTCCATCCAGATGCCAAAGCGAATTTACGCACCCCATCTCAAAACAGTATTTTGGGGATCTAATTTTGCTAACCTTTCTCTTATTCTTCTCCGTTGAACCCGTAACCCAATGGACTTAAAGAAACCTGCAATGAAATTATATCCATACTCTTGGATGATTTCGGTTCCTTATCAGGTAAGTTGTTGAAACCCCTCATATCTTCTCAGCCATACTCTGTCAATCTTCTGTGAATTGTCCATCTCCAAACTCCAATCATCTTTGTTATCGTTGTCCAGATGAATCCTAGTCCTCAAAGTTCCTCGAGCACCTCAACAGGAATTTTAAGAAATGGTCTTCCATGATTCCAACTTCTGAGTCAAAGTTCTCAAAAATTATTTCCGTTTTATCCAAGATGTCTGCAAGAAACTTAGGAAACTCAACTTCTAACTCTAGTTCTCCTTCGCCCGCCATGTTTTCAGTGCTCTCTAGTGCTTAGTTACTCTCGTTCCTGTTGGCCGCGCTCGGCCCAGGAAGATTGCATCAATATTTGAGGTATTGGATTGAATCAATATTTGAGGTATTGGATTGAATCAATATTTCAGGTATTGGATTGCACCAATATTCGAGGTATTGGATTGAATCAATATTCCAGGTATTGGATTGAATCAATATTTTAGGTATTGGATTGAATCAATATTCCAGGTATTGGATTGAATCAATATTCCAGGTATTGGATTGAATCGTGAAAATTAAAAGATTGAATTGAACCAAAAATTTTATTTACCATTGGATTGAATGCCTTTTTCTATCTTTAGATAAAACCGTTATTTAAAGGATTAAACATATATTGCAAGGATTTAATTTTGCTACAAACGGCTTGCCATAGCCACCTCCGTTTTCTGCTTTAATGTGTTCGTTTCGGATTGACGGCCGCTATTCTTGCCTTTTTTTCCCCTCTGCTCTGCAATGAAGCAATTGAAGCTAAATATTTTTATAAATAGCGATAGAATTAACATTGTTTTTCATTAATCAATTGATCGGGAGTGTATTCTTTTGTAAAGAATAAAGAGCAGTATGTAGGCAATGCGGTAGTGAAGTGTATCGAGCGTGATCTGTAGCTTCAAATCAATTCAGTGTAAACTTTAAGTTACCTCTTCAAAAAGCACACTAACAAGCTATTATGCAAGCATTTCATACATAGGAAATGTGTGTGAATAGTTTCCTCGTTACGGGTGCTAATAAAATCAGGAGAACAAACGTTTTTCTTGTGTTTCAGTGATCGCGAAATAAATATAACAACGAAATTTCTTCAGCCACAACATTGATTTCGATTCAAAGATTGAGCAGCTAACTTTAATGTTGAGCAACAATTATGATATACTTACTTTTCTGCGACTTTCCTTTCTTTCACCGAAGCAATCAAGATACTCATTTGAACTTGGACAAATCATTCCATGTTTCTTGCTGCTATTGACAATGTTGGATTCGAAATTGCGCGCAAATAACTGACTCCTTTGGAAAGGGAATCTGCTGGTCAAAAGTATTCATTTATCAGATTCACCGAAGGATTATGGGATCGGATGGAAACAGCAAAATGGCGGGCAAAGATCGTGGTGAATGTTGTTAGGATTCGATAACAAAGCTCTCTGTTATTTTATAGCCTTGCTCTACGTTGGAAAGCAGTCACAAATTGTTTACAGATGTCCGTTGTTATTCCAGTTGAGTCAAATCCCAGTAAAGGTGGAAAAGTATGAAGTTTCGTCGGCAAAACAGTGTGGCAATCAAACTATTTGCCAGCAGCTGGCGGTTTCTCTTACACTCGTCAGGTTTACAGAAAGCTTGTGGTCCCTGCAGCTTTCCAAGGTAAACTGATTTTCTTGCATAATTTGTGAAGGTTCTTGAAATACTGGAAACGTTCTGGCCGGTTAAATTGATCGTGGAAGATTACAGAAGATGCAGATGCTTTAACACACTGTTAAGTCTTGTTGATTTCGTGAATGCAAATGTTCATTTCCTAAAGGAGTTATGAAAGCAACTGTATTCAACACAACAATATACAAACAATTTCGCGTTGGGAAAATCATTCATTGTAAAAGTACAATAAGTGCAATAAATGCGAGCTCTCTCATGTAGTTTACATATACTTCATATAGCTAGTGTATATCTTGTCTAGGATCAAGTGGGCATACATGTATTTATTATACAACAACTAAAACACAAGATATCAAAAAGCAACACCCTTCACCTTTTTGATTTTCAGGTTGATGGTGGTACTCTTGAGGTTATGTTAGATGTGCATATTACATTATCAAGACCTTTTGTTTCCCACTTATTACTTGAGTTGCAAAAGACTGATGTTATTTTCATTAGGGTGGTTGAAGTTCTCTTTAATTGGGCAGTATTTCAAAGGTTTTTTTATAATTTGGCATTTCGTTATGCAAATAGAGGTTATTTAGAACAGCAGATGTAATTCACAGCTAGGTTATGGAAGATTACTTTTAACCACTTCCAGAAATTTGTACATAAAGCTTACCATAATTTGAAAAACACATGATTCATGGATAAAATTAATTGAAAAAAATACTTTCATGAAGAAATTAATGTAATTGAAATTTGAAATTCATTTCAAGAATATTTTGTGCTTTTCCAGTCACGAAATCTGTTTACATTTCATGAAAATTTACTGAAGAATGTAAACATTTACTAGACTCCAATTTAAGTAGCTGAGAAGTGTTTCAAACAAGATTTTTGAAAGATATATGTTAAATTTAAGTAAGTTTTGTGATAAATCGCAACATAATGGAAACTCATTTCCAGCCAGATTTTGTCCTCCTTTTGCATCTGGATGTGCCTAGTTTTTGGTATTAAATTTTAATGTACAACTGTAGCAGGTTTAAATAAAACTATGAGTTATTTATACATTTTCCTATGTAAATACAGAGATTTCACTTAGGTTTAGGATTTGAAGAGCAGGTATCAAAGTTCAATATAAATGAGTAATGAAGAGTTTTCAATAGTTAGCTATATTTTCACCACCTGTGTCTAAGAAAGCTTTTGGCTAGGTTAATATTAAAGTGCTACGTGTACATGAGTGATGGATAATTTTTAGATTGGCTGCTATCTTTTTACTATCTCTGGCTTTTGGGTAGGTTATCACAGTGCGATATGAGTGATGGGTAGTTTTCAGATAGGCTATCTTTGTACTAACTACAGCAGAGGTAGGTTTCAGATAGGATAGTGTTTTATTGTTCAATATAAGGACTAGTCTTCAGATAGCCTAGTTTTTGGCTTACTACAGTAGTGGTGGCTTTTGGATAGACAAGTTAGTGGATAGCTAGGCCATCTAAGTATCTGTTGAATATCTATACAGGAAGCTAGTTTTTAGCTAGTCTATCCATTTCCTAACTATCTGATGGATAGATATTAGTTAACTTTAAGCCATGCCAAAGATAGCTATCCTCTATCTACAAAACCTCTTGGATAGAAAAAAGATAGAGATTTTCATCCGTCAACCAGGAATGAGATAGTTGCAAGTAGCATGAAGTTAGTAATAAACTAGTAATGAGATATGATCGTTTTTGGGAGGGCTTCTTTAACTGAGGACAGCAAACTATTGCCAGCTAGCAGGAAACATCTCCAAGATGAGTGTGCCAAATTAAAGAAGAAAGAATAGAATTGCTTGTAGCACTAGCTACAATACTTGCATCCATATCTGTCAGGTCTTTATAAAAACAATTTTACCCACACCCTTCTCCTTTGAGCATGGTTAAACTGGTTATGTAACTGAAGTGTGAATGAACTGGTAGCCCACTCAAAAAGTTAGATTGAAGATGTAAAAACATGTTGGGCAAAGCTAAAGTCCATGGCCGCTGCTATATGACAACAGGTTTTTGGAGGATACTGTATACATGTATGTAGAGTACATCGACCCACTTAAATGTATCAACTGCAAATTTAAATGTACATGTAAATTGCAGTCCTTAATTGTCATCCCTGTAATGTACTGTAGTGTTCCTGAATGCTCTTTTTGTTTGATAACAGTGAGGTGCCTTGTTTCCATGTTAAACAGAAATTGTTAGAAATTTTTCCTTCACACAAGGTGAGCTAACTCCGACAGAGAAAGTGGAGTCTACATTTATGCCTACAGTTGTGCAGTTTGAGTAATCTCACTTTTTTGGTCAATTCTGAACTTTCCTATCCTCTTAGGTACTGTTTGATATTGTTTTTTTAGACTTACAGCTACTGTAATTTTGAAGTGCATAGATCATTGTAATACAATGTGTGATGTTTACAGTTACTTATATTAATAGACTGCTGTGAAGAAACTTGTTCTTCATCACTCTCTCAGTATAATCTGAGTGTATGGAATCTGTTAAGAATTATGCTATATTTGTATAAAATTTCTAATTGAATATTGTTATCAAGAAAAAATATTTTGATTAGACATTGTTCAGGCAGGCAGCGAGATCTAAACCCTGTCTTCAATGTTATGATTTAATGTGGCTACATTGGATGTAACACTGGTTTTGCAGGGGATCAGAAATTCTGAATCTTCTCCTGTGTTCTTTGGGGGATCAGAAATTCTGAACCCTTTCTAGAGTTCTTTAGGGGATCAGAAATTCTGAACTCTTTCTAGTGTTCTTCGGGGGATCAGAAATTCTGAACCCTTTCTAGTGTTCTTTGGGGGATCAGAAATTCTGAACCCTTTCTAGTGTTCTTTGGGGGATCAGAAATTCTGAACCCTTTCTAGAGTTCTTTAGGGGATCAGAAATTCTGAACCCTTTCTAGAGTTCTTTAGGGGATCAGAAATTCTGAACCCTTTCTAGTGTTCTTTGGGGGATCAGAAATTCTGAACCCTTTCTAGTGTTCTTTGGGGGATCAGAAATTCTGAACCCTTTTTAGTGTTCTTCGGGGGATCAGAAATTCTGAACCTTTTCTAATGTTCTTTGGGAGATCAGAAATTCTGAACCCTTTCTAGTGTTCTTTGGGGGATTTGAAATTTTGAATCCTCTCTTGTGTTGTTTGGGGATCAGAAATTTTGAATCGTTTTCTATGGAGGTACCTCTCGAGACAAGAAATTCAAAAAAATCATTTGGTGTCTTATGCGTGACTTAAACATTCATTTCAATTCAAATAAAGAATAGGAAATTGCTTGGAAGAATTTTTTAATTCCTTGCAAACAGGGAAACTTTTCCTCTGAGTTTTAACACCAGTTTAAGATTCTTAGTATATTGCAAAAATCGTCTTTGGAATTAAATGACAATCATAGACTTCCGTCTAAGCTCCACGTTTCACTTTAGGCCAATTTTGCACTCATTTCCAACGGAACTTCCAAGCCTGCAACGTAAAAATAACTTTTCTCCGAGACAGGTTTCTATTTTACACCGAAAAAGTAGCCATTTTTGAAGTGGTTCTTAGTATTTACTCTGAATTTTATCAAATTGGAACACCACATTTTAGTTTGGAAGGCGTTTGTTGTTTAATTATTGTTCAATTGTTTGCAACTCTGATGAAAGTGGACAAAAGCCACCAAAAATTCGTTATAGCAAAAAACAGATTGGCTGACGAAAAACCTTAACGAACGTTTAATTAGAGTTCACCACTAAATTTTCCCCGATTCTTATTGGTTTAAATTGTTCACGTGACGCGATAGTGTTCATCGGCGGAGAGGCGCTACCAGCCCATCGTGCCCTTCCGAGGAAAATACCCGGATGAATATTACTCGCCCTTGAAAATTTTTCTGTAATAAATATTTGATTCATAAACATTTAGTGGGTCTTTGTTTTCTTTTTCAAATTTTACATTTGGCTTTCACGCCTTTGATCTAAAATAGTTTTTGAACTGCTGCGCGGAAGTAATTTTGATGGTGAACAATAAAGACAATAGAGTTTTTAAGCAATTCCGAAACTGCCGAGAAGTGGAAAAATATTTACATTGCTGACGAAGAAAGACTTCAATAAAACACATATGTGCAATCTACAACGGTTGTCCCATGCCACGCTTCTAAAAGAAAAACATGTTAGAACCTACCAAAAGAATTGCTGGTTTTCAGTGTCACCAGGAGCCATAATCAGGGACGGAGACCGTAAGCGCGCGCCATTTCAAGTATTGGGGCTGTCCCCATGATATGGGACAATAATTCTATTTTTAGAACAAATTGCGCCATCACCTGCGGCACACGCGCGTGCATGCTGCGAGGATTTTTGCGGATGTCGCGCGGGGGAAATGGCGTCCGAAATTCCCGAAATGTTTCATGTTTTTGCCCCACAACTCAACGCGTTTACGTCTGTTGGAGTTTTGCTTAAGTATTTTCGTCGTAAGCTGCTCCAGTCTGAGTGAAGTAAGACAGTGTCCAATTTAGGTATGTTCCGCTGTAAGCTTATATATATCGCTGACCAAGTTGTGTTCCGACTGATACTTCTTTTACATGAGCTGTACATTACTCCACTTTAAATTTCACATATGTTGAAGATTAACAGCTTTCCCATTACACAGCAAAAAACTAGCTGGATATATTTAGATATAGCAGAGCTTCAGGACTTCATAGTTTCATAGCTCCTCTTGCCACACGCTTGTCAGTCTATCGCGACCGAAAAGTAAAACAAAATAATTGCTACTTTGAGTTCCGCTTGAATTGTAAGCAACGCTTGATGTTTCATCGAGGCTTAATAACTTTACGTCCGTAGATACTGCTCAGTTTTATTCGTGTAAAAATCCAGTAAATTCTCTGTTGTCGATGAATGAGAGCGCCCGCCGATGCGTGTTTTGTACAGTCAGTAAACATGACAAATTGTACTTCCGCCGCACTTTCGTGTGAAAGCGTACATCGAACTCAAACAATAGCTCTATAGTTTTTAAATATGTTTAAGATTGATAAATGTTTGAGAACATATTAAAAGCTAAGCTGAAAATATGTGAATAAAGCAGAAACAATCAGCAAAGTTACGATGACGCTTTCTTTAATCAACTTGGAATAACGATTTCGATTTTATCGAGTTATAAAAACTACTTGTCTATTTTCATTTTCGTAGTGTAAAACTTCACTATGCTTATGTTGAAGAAACACACATGATGTTAGTAGCCTTTTTTGCATTCGTGAAATTTGTTGCAGCATCTCAACACAAAAGATAACGAAAGAAATCTTTGTCAAGATTTGTTGACAATTGAAAACACCGACTCGGACTTGGAAGTGCACGAGCTGCACGATGCAAATGAGCTAATTGTACGCGTCAGACTTTCCTTTCAAAAACCTTTGCAAACTCACCAAACAAGCAGAGACAATAAGAAACCATCAAAACAGGTTTTGGTTATGATTAAACATTGTCTGAGAAACTCACAAATTAACTCGATACCAGAGTAGAGAGTTTTCTTGCTATATTCTTAAGCATACTCGTGAGCTTACAACTAGCGTGAGCAGATCTTATTATTCTTTCCCAGCGCGAGATTGAAGTCTTGTTTTCGACCTTGAAAAACCCACCTTTTCCGTTAGCTCAGAGCATTAAACTACATATAAGCGCCCTGGTTCGTATTCCCTGCCTTATTCCCTGCCATCGCTGTGAAAAATACGCAAGAGAATCTCCAACTCTCACCATTTGATCACGCAACGTGACAACATCCACGCGAGAGCCCCTGACATGTGCGTGAATCCGCGCGGATATATGACGTCAGGATGGCGCAATTTGTTCTAAAAATAGAAAAATTGTCCCATATCATAGGTGCGCGCGAATCCCGAGACTTACGGTCTCCGTCCCATTCTCGTCCCCAGAGCCTCCGTTTCTTTTGGTCACGTGGTCGGAGAAACGGAGGGCTCTGGTAGCAGCCATTACCGGATGTCCGTAAATCACGGACATCCGGTAACGCATGCGTAATTTTGGCCTGCATATCTGCTCATGCTCAGAAACTAATCCTGAGGGAGGGGAGAGAGGAATAGAGAGTATTCAGATGTAAACATATCGGAACGCTGATATGTGTTTTCACTTCGCTGAAGTTAGGTGATTTAGAGTTAAAAAGAGAGTAGAAAGCGGCCTTAAATGCCGTCGCCGCTTCAAACACGATTGCCAGCTTGTGTAATATTTTACCAACGGGTTTCGCGGTGCATTTTGTGGTGGACCGTCTAGAAAAATTCAGGAATCGATAGCTGTGTTCTTGTTGTTTCTTTTCTTCATATTCGATAAAAAGGAGAAGTTTAAAGAGCGGGGTGCAGTTGTGAAAGCTTTCAAGCAACGTAATCAGGATACGGCATGTATTACGTCTATCGATGACACGGTAAAATTTGTTTATGGACACACGGAAGCGTTTGTGGAAATCAGCCGTGGAAATTGCATCACTGACCAGAGGATTTAATTATAAGCCGTGCTGATAGATGAAGGGAAAATTTTTTTAATGGTAAGAACTATTTACTTCCTGGTTATTTACATAAGTTTGTAAGCTGCAGCAGAATAAAAATCTGTTGAACTCAGGAAAGTTTTGTTGTATTGGAGTTTTGCTCATGTTTCCTTGCAAGGAATGTAATAAAGGTGCTCACTTTCATATGATCTTTCATGTCCTCATTTTTCCAAGTAACCCCATTCTGTTCTATTTTTTTTTTTACAAAAAAGGGTCTTACACAATCAACAGATCATTAAACTGTCAAATTAAATCAGTCGATCAACTTTTATTGTGCATTATTTACAGAATTAATTTACATCAGTATTATGATTAAATAAATATGAGAAGAGAAATCTATTTTGCATATGGCTATGGAAAGAAAAAAAAAAATATGTGTGTGGTAACCAGGGTATAGGGTAGCAATTGGCCTTTTGAAGTGGTTACTGCCTTGTTAAGAAAAACGCCAAGAAAAAAAATAAAAGTCCTATGCCAGTTGTTATCAAGTGGTTATATATGTGTGCTGGGGGCTTCTATAATGGCTCTGCAGCAATTTTAATTAGCTTATCTGGAACATCTAATGATGATTTTTGTACATTGAGGCTTAAGAAAAGCCTCTAGACATTACAAAACTAGATATAGGGCTATTCCACCATTTTGTCCTCCATCCCCCACTGCTTTTGTCGATGTAATTGTTTTTGTTCATTTTATACCTTTCAACCAGCTTATATAAAGCTTAATCTTTTGGGTGCTTTCAACAGCAACAACACCAATTTATTTCAGTATTCCCATATGAGTACATGGTGTTACCAAAAATATAATACAGCTAAAATGATGTCACTATAACATTGGTATCTGGCATTGGTATGCATGTAGAGGTTCCTGATGTGAAGAGAGTGATTCATATTGGTGTGCCTCAATGTACATTAAGGAAGATTTTTTTTAGGAAACTGCATGAACAAAATGAATGGGAAACAATGCAATGTCATTGCTCTTTTACAATTCATGTTACTTCATGGTAATAAGGCTCTTCAGCCTGTTATACAACCATGTGCAACAACAAATCTCAATGTATACTTTCTACATCTTGTGGTTGATCAGAACATCAGCCACATAGCTTTACTATCGACAATGGTTCTTTCTCCATCTCCTTTTTTTTCAGTATTATTTATTGAACTGCAAGAGCAACATTCCTATTTGAATTATCCATAAATGGTCATCCTTTGAGGAATTTATGTAGCACTATTATAGTCTGAAAGTTAACAAAGAATAGTAAATAATGGCAGGAAATAAATTATCTTTCAAAGGCTAACAAAAAGATTATGACATTTTTCTTATGGGGATATTAATGTAACTCTGTACACCTTTAATGTTTGATTTGTTTTTAGTAGAGATAATTCCCACATTACATTTGGAAACCCACTAGTCCTGATGATTCGTTATCAGTTATACATGTATAAATAATTGACTCTTATATTTGTTCACAGTTATTTGCATGGATGATAAATTATTGTTATTTACTGATTAATGTTATTGTGACGGAATAAAGTTTTGCTAGTTGCAGTTGCTTCCTAACTGAAGTGGGGAGAGAGGAAAGGGCCTCAAATTTCAGCTATGGTTATTTTCCTTTACACATCATTTCCACAAGTAAATTATAAAAAAAAAATAATAAATTCGGGTGAAGGCTCTAAAGCAAACTAAACTCTTGCCTGACCACAAAAGGTTTGTTCGTGTTTTTTTGGGGGGAGACTATAGGGGAGGTCTCAATAATAAAGAGAGGGGAGCTAAAAAAAAAAGATATTATATATATCTATAACAGCAGAAGCTTCTTAACAGATAGTAAAAGATACATACATAACAATATGTGGATAAAAAAAAACAAACTTAACTTCATGTTCAGACCATTTGCTACATCATCCAGGTACGTAGCAGAGTATTATAACACGGACCTTTGACTCATTTTGGCAATTTAATATCAATACATTTTGGACTGCTAGAATCTGATCTCCTTGATCTTTCAGAGAGAGAAAAACACACTCACCTTCGCATTTCCAGTACCACATTTGCTTAGCAAGAGTGATATTTCTTCGTCTTTTCACCTGGCTCTAAGTTTCCTTTTGAGCTTTTCATAAAGGAAGACGAACGTTTCTTAAAACCCACTGCCGATTCGAAGTTAATTTTATGATTTCTTGGGGTATGGTCAGCGACAAAGTAACTGTTGTATTAGCTGGTTGATTCTCAGAGTTCTAAACGTTTCTTCCCGCCTTCTCCGCTGCTACAACAAAGGACGATGACTACGATCGTGAATGACATCGTTGCAGGCGACGTACTCCTTTGGTTACGTGGAAACTTTGATGATTTCTTCGGATCGATCTGGAAAGGTCACCATTTGTTTTTTCGTAAAGCGCGCCTGTGTCAACTGAGCGAAGGTGCCGCCATCCGGGCTGGAAGTAAAATGGAATGCGTAGAGCTTTGTAATTTTCATTTCTGCTGCGCATTCATTTTTTGTCAGCCAATGAAAAAATTCGAATTTTTGGGTGCGTCCAGAGCTACTCGTCAACGACTTTTTAAGACGAGTAGCACTGGGGACGAGAATGTCTCCGTCCCCAATTATGGCTCCTGGTGTCACGCAATTAAAATTAGATCAAAATAAAAATCAAAACCGGTCAATAGATAAAGTCTAGAATCTGGGAAATGAAAGAAGGTAAATATGCAAAGACTCTCGCCAAAATTCTGGACACAGCAATTTTTTTATGCGAGATATGCGGAGAAATTTTTTACCCAAATTTATAGAGATTTGTATGGAGACGCCATGCTGGTGCCCATCCGTATGGGTACCAACATGGCGGCCGGAAACCAACAGAAACATCTGCCACTGAGTTTTGCCACAAAAGCGTGAATTTATCCCTCGAGGAACTCTAAAACATTAAAATAATACTTTTTCTAATACATGAACCGTTCAGATAGCCAAGTTCCCCGCAGAAATAAGTCACTTTTAACCATCATGACAGCTCTCTTGGCCGTCATGTAAATGCCGCGTCACGCAGAAGCTTAGAAGTTCAAGCGTAGTGTATCACAAAACCAAGAACCCTTTCGGAGCGAACATTTGTACGAATATTAGTTTTCAGCTGCTCTTATACATCATTTAAGTAAAATTTCAGGAAGATCAATAGTTTTGTAGTTCGAATTTTGGTGACGTCATGTGAAAACCAGTTATTATGCTCAGGTATTCTCCACTCGAAAGACAATGGTATGTATGGCGTCTTTGAAAGCTCCGATCAATTTCGAGAAAACATCCCAGACGATCCGAAGTGCCAATCACTGGCCGACTGCGGCTAATCGATATCAATCGCTGTCCCGGTTATCGTCAACACGGGAAATCACGGCCAATCAGTGTCCAGAATCTGTTAGGGCTCACGTATTTGTATTAATGAGCTACTTATTCAAGGCGTTGCCTTGTGCAATGTAGCTGGTCTAGACAAACCTGTAAGATATTCCGGTATCAGTTCAGTTTCGCTTGCGCTTTTCATCCATAGCTCCGCTTTACAAGCTTTGACTTCTCTCGCCAGAGAACGGTAAGTAAACCTTGTATTCTCAGTATTCTGTTACTCAGTGCAAGTCTCGTAATTTGAGGTTATCATATGATATCATACTAAAATGTGCCTGTTTGAGTCACTTTGAAAATGCTGATAGGCTTCGCGTGTTCCGGCACGCACGACGTACTTGACTGGGTGGAAACTGTTAGGCTTTAGTACCAAACTTAATTAACAAATGAAACCCTGCATGAATAGGAAATCATTGTAATAATTCTGCTGCCAAAATAAGAAGACTATGTACCTATTCATCAGTTAGAAATTCTCAAACTTTTGCGCAGGTTTTCTGATAGTTGTTCCTGTAGTTGCTTTGCGTCACTGATTTCAGTATAATGACTAGTCCGTAATCTGAATGAGTCAGCGCAAAGTAAAAACACTCGCATCCTTGCTAAATGTGGGCATTAGTTATCGCGAGCCAGTAAGCTTGGCGGTAGATTGTACTGTGCTTAAATTAGCTTCGCTCACGGACGCATTAGCCGATCGAGTTCTTCGAACTGATCATGATTTCCGGGTACAACAATGTTTCATTGTAAACATCGCATATGTTCTTTAGAGCTCTCCTTGTGTTCTCTCGACATCGATCTTGCGTGGGTTTTTCGCGCGCGTAAACCCCAAGAAAGTGCACTCTATTATTTAAATACAAAGTAATCTCTAAAAACGTTTGTCAGAGAAAGACATTAATTGTACTTTCGTGATCAAGTTGCTTATTCTCAACAAACTCATGAATAAAAGCGCAAGCTCAAGTCCACAAACAAAATCGGAGGAGCATAACGACGAAAGCGCGTAGTCCTACAAATGTTTTAAAAAGGCTATCGGTTAACGGAAGAAAATGCATTCAACGTTTCAAAAGTACCTTGACGGGAAAATGCAGGAAGTTGTAGCTGGAATCAGTCATCACAAGAGTAAAAGGCTGTAGAGAACAAACTTCATACCTTGGCGAAGTGATTTGACGAATGGAGTAAAGGTCAACCCTATATCTATGCTCAATCTAACACTGGTACTGAAAAACTAACCTATAAGCTAACTATATAAGTTTATATATTTCAATGTACTTCTGCAATGCAGAATGCGGTCTAAAATTCTGCTTTTTTCTTTTTTTTTTTTTCCGGGTTTATTTTTAGGTAAAGGGTTAGTAATAGAGTTATACTTTTACTTTATAAATCGTCAAATTCCTCAAAATCGTCAACAAAATTTCGTCAAATCTGCCATTTTCGTTACTGCATCAGTGCATTTCTGGACATATCTCCATTTGTTGAACAAATTGAATGCTTTTTAGCAGGAGTTTAAATCCGTAGCTCGCTGTGCAAATCAATCAGCGGTTGACTGTGAGTTCTTCAAATAAAACACAAAATCATAGCGCCTATCTTGTTTGTAAAGTTACCCTTAGATGAATAAATAAACGAATAAATAAGTGAATAAGTAAATAAGTAAGTAAATAAATAAACACTTTAACAAATAATTAAGACGAATTCCGATTGAAAATCGAGCAATTTTAGTTTTTAATGAACAAGAACCTAACGACAGAATAACTGTAAGTATATTACAGTCTATTTTGTATTTTCTAAAAGCTTAGATATAAATAGTTGCCTGAAACAACACAATAACAAATTTCCCATCGACACCCGAGAAATTAAATCTCAAAGTTCAGAGAAATTGTGCAAACACAGGAAAAATTTCATCATCAGTCTAATTTCACCAGTACTTTCAAGTGTTTCATATGAACTTCAAACTTGTTTTCGACATTTGGTGTGTTAAAAATGATTTATTTTGAGAAGATATTTAAAACTGTCGCACAGAAGTTTGCAATACAATGTAAATAATCTTGATACAAAGTTTTTGTCCTCTTGGTACTCGAACTTCTGGCGGATTCCTTCTTAATGTCTTTACGAAATATACATAACAAGTGTATTTTTTTCCCTTTTTAACGTCAGGTAAAACGTGGTTTAGATTATCTAGTACAGATATCTATTGGGATTTCAAGAAATGGCAAGCAGTGAGAAAGCTTCCCCAGGTATGGTAAAAAATAGGCCAGCCGCTTATTCAAAGCTTTACCACCAGACAGTAGGTGGTCAAAGTACAAAATTATACATGCATCTTGCTTTAAGGTGGCTGGGAAGAGTTTCCGGAACTTTTCCAACAGCATTACTTTGATCGATCAATGCCACCACTCTTTATCAAGTGATGCTACGATATTGGTATCACACAAACCCCAGCCATTGGTGAACCAATGACAGTAATCTTTTTGGCATAATAGGTTACCATAGGAACGATACAGCCTGTTGTACACACCCTCAAAATTAGCTTTAAGTGCTTATAACTCAAAAACGAGCTCGGTGACCACCCACGTTTAATTTTCGAAAATTTAAGGTGGCTCTGAACCCTTCAACAAGAATTTTTTGAAACTTTGCAAAAAGTTGCATCTTATCATGCTTACCACAATTCGTATACTTAACCAAAAATTTATCCTTCATATGTAATACATTTTTACAGGTTCATTAGACCCTCCTACCTACACAGAGCAACCATCTCCCCAGCCTCAACCTGGTTACTCAGGTCAGCCGCAACCTGGCTATCAACCCCAACCGGGTTATCAGCCTCAGCCAGGTTACCCAGCTCAGCCTGGCCAGCAGCCTCAGCCTGGTTACCCAGCTCATCCTGGTCACCAGCCCCAACCTGGTTATCCAGCTCAGCCTGGTTACTCAGCTCAGCCTGGTTACCCAGCTCAGCCTGGTTACCCAGCTCAGCCTGGTTTCCCACCTGGAGGTTACCCACCACCACAGCCTGTCCAACAAGTCCAACAAAGCACAACTGTGGTCAATATGGGCATGCCTGTAGGTTCTTTTCTTTTGATGCAAGTGTTAACTTCGTTCAGTTTCTTGATATGCACACTTAGCTGTTCTCCAATGTACAATGTCAGAAGCATAAAATCGGCAGCATCCCCCCCAAAAACGGAAACATGACTAGAAACAATGAGCGGGTAGAAAAATTAACTGAATAAAATGCGACTTGGTTTGGCTATATTGAGGACGAAAAAGAGCGCCTAGCCAAGAATCCTTTTCCACAAGACAAGCCATCGGGGACAGTAAACACCCACATATAAGAACAAGTGGATTAAGAACATCAGGCTGAAAGTTGGCCAATAAAGCTCCATATATGTAAGAACCAATTCAGCCTGATAAATACAACATGTTCTTATATAACCAAAAGAGGACCCCAGAATACGAAAGCGTTCATATCAAAGCGCTATATAATTACATTAGTAATGGTATTTATTTACTTTTTATTTGAATATTTTAAGAACATTTTCAGGCTGATTTCTCACCAAATACCTGATAAATAAGAACTTGATCAGCCTGAACCCCGAAATCATAGGTTCTCATATGCTGGTGTTTACTGTATTTGCTGTCATTTATTAGTGGTAAATGTAAATACCTCTTACTAACCGCGTTCGAGGGCCGTACTGTAAGTCACAGACCGAGTATTTTCCCCATCGATTTTTGGCTCAAGCGCGAAGCTCGCGGGACATAAATGAAAGGGGAAAAGCTAGGATCCGTAACTTACAGTACGGTCCGAGAAAACGAGGTTAGTAACATATTTATTATATCTCTACTGTGTTTCTGCTGGGTTCGGGGACGATTTCTATTTACGCGGAACGGCTTCAAATTTCTGACGCACCTCCAATGGAAAACGAGTCAATTTGAAATCGTTGTTAGGCGACTCTTTTGTCGTTAGCGAGTTTTAATACAAAATTTTGGAAGTAAAAGATAGTTTTAAATTTTTTACTTGCTACAAAAGTTAAGAACACTTGGCGATAAATCATGGAACATTTTGGCAACAAAAGAGCTTTAAATTTTGACGGGCCGTACAGGAGAATACGGCCCGCTAAATTGACCAATCACAATGTGCAAACTAACTGGGAGATATAATAATTACTGTTATTCTATCCTAGGCCACCCAAACTATCATCTTGCCGGCGAATCCTCGGCCTCAAAGTTATATTGGCTTATCAATATGTACGTGCCTGTGCTGTGTTTGGCCTATTGGATTAGCCGCCATTGTGTTCTCTTGTATGGTAAGAGGAAAATATACACCTTGACCATGACCTAGTGTAAACCGATAAGAAAGAGGCTACGCCCTGTAAAGTCAAAAGTGAAAGCCAGCCTTCACGCAGCCGTTAAAGGGCCGAAGTGTTACCAGAGTGTGAGGTTAATCACTGAATACGAAATAAACAACTGACTCTATTTCTGTTCAAAAAGATAACGCGACGAAACGGAGAACTATCATATTTCCTGCAAAATCATTAGATTTATCTAGGCAATGATGAAATGAACTTTTGCATTTCATAGTTTTTTTGCCATTCTTGCTTGTTAACTTGGCTCTTTTTGCGTAGTTTTTGTGGTGCAATGTCCTTATAACCGTCATCGCTGGAAACATTTGTTATTCTGACTTGAAAACAAAGTTTGCCCCTGTGATTGTGGTAAAACAATTATTTCTGTTTTCCTGTCTCTAACAGGTGGACAGCTCTTATGATGCAGGAGATTATGATGGCGCCCTGAGAAACTCAAACATCGCCAAGTGGTTGAATCTTGCTTCTATCCTCTGTGGGATTATCCTAGTTGTCATTATAATTGTTACAAGCGCTAGCGGTTAACTCAGAGCTTCCTTAACTTGTTAGTATAGTTGTTTGGCCAAGTCTGATATTGGTAAATGTGTACGAGAACTAAGCGAAGTAAGTTTAATTTGGTCTTTAATCATCAAATGCGGTTTCCGTCCTTTCTGAGTTGTTATTGTCGTTTTAATGGCTACCGCCATTAAAATCATTGCTGGTTGGTTTCTTAAGCTTATATTATAAAAGTAGCTAGCCGTGTGCTAATAAAAACCATATAGTGGCCAGCACTTGGATGAAATGCTTTTGTCCTCGATCTCTGATACAAATGATCAGCATGCAACAAAAATTAGAATGTTTCGTTTCTTGTCCAGTTCGGTCTGCAATCTTGTTCATAAGACTGCAGACTGGATTAGTCACGAAATCTTGCAACAAATTAATCATAACACAATTTGAGAATAAAAAACAACCATAACCAAACGGTAAACATTTTAGTTAATAAAAGTTCAGCAGCTGATCATGAGTTTGTTCTCGAGTTCCATGAAAAAAGAACCTATTTCACTGCCTTCCAATAACGAACTCTAAGGTGGTACTTTTAACTGTTCAATAAATGCTCAAATAAGGCCTGCTGATATAACCAATTAAATTCGAGAATTTGTTATAATTGTGAATCGACTGGGGAGTCGGATTTCGAAGCCTTCCATCGCAAAGACAAAAATGTGATAACAAGTAGCCATTTCAAAACCTTAACCACTTCTAACACGTTCGCTGATTGGTGTGCGTATTCTTACTGCGCAAGCAGTTTACAAGCCAAGCCACAACGAGCGCCCACGCTAAGTGGCCCCTGCTACAACTTTGCGTGGATTAAACAGCCTTGGGCCTTCGGTTACCCTCATTTTTCTTACGATAAATCACTTTCTCCACCGTTTCTCCGCGTATTTCGAAAATTAAAGTTTAAAACTTTTGTCCCACACCCCATTGAATTCCACTCTTTTGAGCTCTTTTTGACTGGTCAAAACGTATTGGGGGGTGGACCGGAGCACAGAGGGCCTAGGAGTGGGTCATCAGTTATTGAGCCCTTGGTAAGGGGTGGGTTGTTCAATTTTTAGCTACCCATGGGAGATGCATCATCTTGTTTTATAACAGGAATTGGTACACATTTGACAAAATCGACAAAAGTTCCAAGCGATGAAAATGTTTGGAGTCATGGTTGAAAAACTACTCGTGGATTGGTGGAGATGACAATTTCATGTATCAAAATCTGTACCAAAGCTAAGAAGTCTATAAACGGAATGAGCAAGGAGTCCCAGGGCAGAAAGTTTCAAAATCACGGTCTTTCGACATGCTGATCTCCAAGAAAACCAAAGGCCAACTTGTGTCTACATGCTGTTTGTCCCCAAGGGTACCGGACACATGTTCGTGGATCTGGGACTCGAACTCTTCGGCCTGGGACTCGTAGTTTACTGGCTGTGTGAGTCCCAGGACTCACTACAGGCTTTCAAGATGGATCACTGTTCCACGCATAGCGAGGCGTGAAAGAGTTTACAGTCAAGGTTTTTTAGTGTCTACGGACATGACTTAAAGTGGGAAGAGCAAAGAAAGACTATTATTTTTCAATGATTTTGTATTATTGTTAGGAAATAAATCTAAACCGTTAATAATCGGCCACAATTTCATACACAAAATGTGGTTTTGTTGGATTATGCAATCAAAAATGTCATGTTTATATAGGGAGTGGATGATGTAACTTTCAACCTTCATTTAGGGGTGGGTCTCTCAGTTCTGTGCCAAATGGAAGGGGTGGGTCATTTGTTTTCTAACCACCATATTTTCAAATGCTCCCCCCTCCGCAATCCTTTACTTTTTGACCATTCTCTTACTTCGTTTAGGGGTCCGGACGAGTGTAAATGCCCCATTCAAAGGGTAAGTTATATGAAATGGATGATGACATTGGGAATTAATAACGTTACGCCCCACTTACAAAAAAATATGACAAAGATAAATGAGTTTCCTCCGTTGACACAATATTCTCTAACTAAACTTTGGGGATAATGCTTAGATACATGCGTCAATTTAACGAAACCAGTGGAGTTTTGCTTACGCCGTAATGAAATGTAACACTGCTGAGTAACATTTAAAGTTATAGCTATGTTCCCAAAACTCTCTCGCTTCAATGAACAAGTTGACGCACAATGACTTCATTTAAATTCAGAAATGACGCATTTGTTTGAATCAAAGTCGAGCAATTTGCATCTTACAGTATGTTATTACCCGTTCAACCATGGTACAGTAAATACTTCACATTATTTCACAGGAATTTATACTGTTTGGCGCCTACGTTTCATAAAGCAAAAGAAAGCATTGAACTGGTGCTCTCCAGAAAGCTGTGCACACGTACCGTGGAAAGATACGTTTAGTTTAGGCTACAATAAGCTTCAAACCATTATAAATGCGCTTCATGTAAACGCCAACCGAGTCACAGATTGAGTCGCAAAGTGACGTACGCATTTCACAACCTTGGTGGCCAGGTAAGTCACGAATATCGTTTTTAGGCCGTTGTACATTATTTTATCCCGAGTTTGCAACATTTCTTGATAACTTACATTTCATCTTCTATTACGCCGGTACCCTTTTCCAAAATGATAAATATTAACTAATTTGTTTGGCATTGGAGAGGTAGTTTTAAGAGACTTGAAAATCACTGATGATACTTAAGATGATTTCCGCAGAACATTCGAGCAATAATGGCAAAAATTAAGTTACCAAAAAAACCTTATGGCATGGTAATATTTTGAATACAGTTATGAAGATCTTATCGAGACTTAAGTTCTCAAGCTGACCCCGCGAGAGAAAATTGAACTTGAAGTTATCCATATTTCAATAAAAACAGGCGTTTCGCGTTAGTTAAAAACACAATAACACACGTTTTAAGCATTCTTACGAGGTTTGACATTAACTTTCTCGAAAATGCTTGAGAATGTAATCGCGGGGTCACTTAGAGAAATGAACTAAAGTGAGTTGTTTTAGATAGTATCCTCACAGTTACTGTGCTATGAGTAGATTTTGAGTAAATAATTTTTGCACGTATTGCTCGAACTTTGAGCGAAATCCGTCCTAATTGTTGAGCTTTTACTGTATTATCAAAGCAATTGCTCATTTATGTTCCCACCCCTCACGAAGGGATCAGTAAACGTTTACAAAATTAACGTGGTTACAAAGACTAATATTTAATATAAAGGGATAGGAGGACCTTCTTTAGTATCGACCATCTCCCTCTAATTAACGATCGCCTAAGCTAGTGACGTTTTGTGAGACACAGATCGTTGACGGCGATTTCACTCAAGCTTTATCTTCAAGCGTTTTCATTTTTGTCACTGAGAGCCAAAGCACCGATTTGACACGAATTATTTTACGTGACTCGCCAGTTTTGTGGCAAGGATCAGCAGGTTGTGTTATGCAGATCTTATTTTTTTCGTTTTAGAAGAGCGATTCGGAACGAGTTATTTAACATAAGAATTAACAATGTGTAAGGTCAGTGAAGACTGAATGTTTCCTTAGACACAACAAACAATAGCTGTTCTTCAAAACTTGGCGTGAGGACGTCTTGTTAATTCTCAGTCTACTGCCATGGAAACCGTTTATAACTGTGAATGATCGAAACTACACATGATATTGAAGTGCTCGTCAAAATGTCACTGGAAGTATTGCAACAGGAAATGGTCATTTTCTCCGCTTAAAACTATACGAATATTATTAAGATGCCAGTCGTAATAACCTGAAGTTGTGACGACCTGAGCTTCGAAAATAAGATAAAAGCCGACTTGCATGTGATCGATTGGAAAACCATTCAGCGCATTTTAAACAGCCAATTGGGTGTGCATTACAGAGCTCAGCATGAGTATAAACAAACTATTCAGAGAATTTTAAACTTCATATTTTTACGACTCTAGTTAAATAAATACCACTAAACATAGTAAATAGAAAGCGTGAAAAAAGGTAGCATTGTTACAACAGTTTAAAATAACCTTGGAATAAAAGATGGTCTCTTAATACTTCCGTTTCCGTCACCATAGGAACCATTTGAATAACCAGGAACTTTTTTCGATCTCCTCTAGGAGAAACCTTTCTGGTCAATGAAAGCATTGATCAAGTATTACCTTTTCTTTTTATCGATTTTATCGATGGTGATTGCTATACTGTTAGGATAATAAATTTAAGTTCGCAATTTACGAGCTAACAGAGCACCTTTAAGCAGGTCACCAGACGGCCAGACGAGCTCTTGCGTGACAAGAATTCTCCCAATTAATGTTTGAGGTCATCATGAAGTTTATGCCTATGCCGTAACATTGAGATGGAAGGAACTCGAGATTTTGATGGTAAGTTCTGACGAGGTCTGTTCTTCCGGGTTGCTGTATATTAATGACACTTTTTAAGTAACTGCCGTTATTTTTTAATCCCTTACTTATTTAAATCCTTCTCGGGCCCAAAATCACAGTAGAAGAGACACCAATAACTACTCGAAACTTAGCGCTTCATAATTAGTGACGGAGCGGCCTGTTACCATAACGATTTGTCAAACTTTCAACGCCATTTTGTTTTCTGATAATTGTAGTTCATGTGATTGTCCCTCAATGTACATGAACCGCAAGTTTATATTGAGTCATCTGACCCTTGCTAGATCGCTTCTGACACGTCGGTCAAAATATCATGGACCTTAAGAACTTTTTTAACGAAAAATAAGAAAATATAGAGCAGAAGGTGAGAAGGCGAAAATACTGTGAAGAAAATTCACGCAAAAAAAAAGAGATTTCGAATTTACTCATCACCAGCCAGTTTCTTACCTTTCTGTGGTTTCTGCTTTTGTTGTCTACACGCGAGGGCATTAGATAACGACTTGCATTTATTGATGTTAAAAGAATGTTTAAAGTGGTCAATGAGCTCAGCTACACCTAGCTAACACCTTCACCTGCGACCTTCGGATTTCAAGTCAGGCTCCCTAACCACTCGGTCACACAGTCACGCTCCCTCTGACTCTCATCTTTCGTTTTCCTTCCACAGACGCGTCAACATCAAACACACAGGCTACGAATTGGCAAGATGTCTCTCAGATCAGAAGTATGATGTCCAACATGTACCCTACAACTCAGCAGCCTGGCAGTACGAGTATAACACAACCGAACGTAATACACATCAACACTTAACTGCATAGTAGATTTCCGATAAGCTTAGAGTGCAGTCATCTCTGAGCTGGCGATCACTAAAGTTAATATTCATTCGTGTGTACACGTTTTCTTAGTCTCCTCCCAAAACGTGCGTTTTGACACTCAGCTCAACCCTTTCCTCTATATGCGCCTATTCTAAACACAAATCGTGACGTTTGCGATAGCGAGCCCTGGCACCCCTGCATGTCCTGCATACTGGCACATTTTCAGTGTCAAAAAGGTTGTGGAGAGTGTTCCATCGAATGATATAAACCATCAGGCTCTTCTCCAAATGCAATGTTAAAAACCTTCGCCAATATTAAAAGCACATGAAAAGTGAATTAACTGAACAAGGTTCAGATAGTTGAAATTTTGCTGTCTGTCTTTTGCGGCCCTTTGTCAGTCAGGGTTAGGGTTTGATTATTTTACCCAAATTCCTACTCATGGGACAACGTGTGCAGTCAATGGTAGCTGAAGATGAACCTTCCCTACTTTGAAGTCCAACCTGCTTCACCCTGGGACACGTCCAACCAGCGACGTCTTGATCAACCCACAATATACATGTGCTTTGAGAGGAGTCCTTTCAAAGATTACAACTTATAGAAAAACCTTTAGAAACGCTTATAAAGAAAATCCTTAGGTAGTAATAAGCAATTTTGTTTCAAATAAATTGTTCTCGCTTTGCTTTGCAACTGTTTCGCAGCTGAGAGCAGCACTCAACCAAGACATGCCTCCTAACCACATACTGTTGGCTATACTAAGCACTTTATTCTGCGCATGTCCGTGTGGGGTGATGTCACTGTGCTATGCTGTGCAGGTATGATATCTTAGCGAGTACATATACCGAGAGGCGAACGGAACATTGCTGTTTTGAAACGTGATCGTGCGCCACTGCGCAAAGTAAATGGTCAAAAAGCAAAAAGAGAAGGACTGCGCCCACACCCTGTTTTCTTTCTATAAGAATATTGTTTTTCCGGCCCAGACGGAACATTAGTATATTTCAGCCGACATTAGGCTGAAAATAGTCTTGTGAATATTCTTAGATTACTGATGGCGTATGTCAGTTTCGTTTTATTGACTTTGATGGTGTTAAAGTAATTTTGGAGCCAGATTGCAGGCAACAAAGCCTCATATTACACACATAACATCTTGCAGTAATGCTATAAGTTCCGAACATACGGTTAATGCTGTTTTTGTTGTGTTTTGGCTAGTTTGCCGTTTAAAGAAAGGAAGAATTTTCAGCCTCGGGTTTATTCGTAAAATACTCTAAAAATCTCCCCTAGTTTTCACAATTTTAATTTCATTTTCATTGGTTGTTTTCATTTTGCCAACTGGAGTCTTCTTTCTATTAGGTAAAAGATGATTTCTTACGAGGAAATACAGCTGGAGCTCACTATAACTCGCGACAGGCATGGAGATGGGGCATTGTTTCTGTAGCAGCGGGTTGTTTGGCAATAACAGTAGCGCTGATATATTACATGGTCTTGCTATCTCTTCGATTGTAAAGAGGCCATTATCAGTAACGGTTACCACGCGACGCATGGAGAGTCAAAACCTTGAATTGCCTGGCAAATTTTCCAGATGTTTGATTAAACAAGGGTTTCTCTTCGCATACACATTTCGTCTGGCTCCTTGCTGGTCGAGGAAAAAAAATCAATACAGATGGCGTGGCTAAGTACAGCAATTTGCCCTTATAAATTTAACAAGCGCCACATTCTCATCCAATGAAAAATAAAACCAAAACTCGCTCCTTCGTGTTTTCCCGGGATTTTTGCCGATCCCTCCCCTCCCTTTTCGCATTTTTGCAATATTCATAACATTTAAAAATAGAAAACATGTACCGTGTTTCTATCGAGTTTTAGTATAAATCTACTAGCGTTCTATCACGAATGTCGTTCTCTGATTGGCTACGCTACTCACTATCTATTCTGTGATAGATAGTGAGTAGCGTAGCAGTGTGCCCTTGTTAACAAAATGGCGGTCGCTTCTTGGCGTTTTCGAAGTGTCTGTGAAGAGGATTTAGATAAAGTTTTGAACGACTGGTAGATTTATACTAAAACAATTAGATTATTTGCTCACGAACTCATAATCTAATTGTCTAATAGAAACACGAGTGGAAGTTTGAGAGAACGAGAAATGCTGTAAGAAAACGTGCCGAAAGAAGAGTGTTTCTACAGCATTTCCGAGTTCTCCCAAACTTCCACGAGTGTTTCTATTAAAAAATTAGATTGAGCTGGAGATCTCTATCGCGTGATAGTTGACGAGGGCGCAGGCCGAGTCAACTATCACGCATAGAAATCGAGAGCGAATAATCTAATTGTCTTAGTATAAATCCACTAGTCGTTCAAAACTTTATCTAAATCCTCTTCACAGACACCTCGAAAACGCCAAGAAGCGGTCATTTTGTTAACAAGCGCACACTGCTACGCTACTTACTATCTACAACAAAATAGTGAGTAGCGTAGCCAATCAGAGAACGGCATTCGTGTTAGAACGCTGGTAAATTTATGCTAAGACTCGATAGAAATACGAAGAAACATGTTTTCTATTAAGGAAATTCCGCGACAGAAAAAAGAAAGCAACTTACTTTGATCATCAAAATGGAAATTCTCTTTGCCCGCGCCATCATTACGTCAACAGCTCGTGCTAGATCTGTGTTTCTATCACGTTTTCGTAGAATTCTACTAGTATACTGATGCAAATGCTGTAATCTGATTGGCTGAGCCATTGCACGCTCAGCCATTATTATATGGTTTGTGTTTGTAGCCGATATAACGCGTGCTCTGATTGGCCAATTGTAAGGCATTATTCTCCCGTAATGCCCACGGGCCGATTACGGGCCTGCAAAACCAAAGCAAAAAGCCATAATAAGGAGTTATTAGTGTGTAGTGGCTTGGTGTGGTCGACAAAATTTCAACGTTTTCTCGTTTTTCCGAAGTTTCGAAAGAACATTTAAAAACAAATGGATAATTAAATTCCCGGAGAAGACTAAAATAAGGACATTCACGGTTTCTTGAATTAAAAATTTCAAATTTTTTGAAAGAAACTGACAAGCGCGTACACAACTGCGGAAATGTTAAATTGACAATTCAGTCCGCGCGAATTTTCTAAAGCGTGAAGTTAAATCGGCTAAGACCAGAAATAATTGGAATCATTATTTGAAGCAAATTTCAGTTAGCATTCTACTAAAACAATTCATCACTTAATCTCGAACTCATACGCGTATTTTCTTTGAGCTACTTTCTAAAATAATTTACCAAGTGGGCCGGGACTTGGAAAATTTTTAATATGTTTCCTTTTTCGATGGAATTACCTTAAGGTTACTTCCCACCTTCGCGGGTGCCCTTCAGGAAAAAATTCGTACGTGCGCCAGTTTCAATAAAACCTAAAGAAACTATATATCAGTAGAAAGCTTAATAAATGTAGTTTTTGAGAAAAATATAATTTAAGTGACTTTTTCTTTTGGGAAGTGTCAGCAGCCGGTAAACCGTGAAACGACCGAGAGTTGTTCCCGTGAATTAATCGGGTATCGAATGCCGCGGCACGAGCAAAATGGCTGCACAGTCTTATTCAACAGGCATCAATCAAGAAAACGGTGTCAGGCTTTTTCGATATTCTGATTGGTTGCCAAGATATCCTAGTCCAAAGTTGAAGAAGCTAAAAATATACGAGACGCGTTGCGTAAATAGTCGCCACGGGAAAAATATTTCAAATATGATAATTTCCTGACACCGTTTTGTTTGTTATTATCCGTGGAATGCTTTGGCCAAATTTTACGAAAATCCGTGAAATCTACATACCCTATTAATTCGCTCAAAGTCGACACATTCTACAAGAAATCAAACGCGAGATTTTCGCTCAAAAAGGTTTGGAAACAACTCGCGCCGCCCCATGAGATTATGTCACCTCTTGAAACCGCAAGCCAATGGCATAACAGGACCTCCTGGCGTCAACTACAATGGGTTAGAATTTCCCGGGAAAAGTGTTGCATTACAGTCACGTTTTCGATCTTTTGACCGGCACGACGAAAGAAAAGCAATCCTGGCAATGGGTAAAGTTGCCAAAGGCAAGGGGAAATCCCGCGTCAAGAAACGAAACGCGTCAACCGAAGGAGAATCAATCGAATCGAGCGAGAACATTCGGGCTGCTCTCATATCCGAAATGAGGTCTTTGGGGTAGGTTGTGTTTTGTTGATTTATAAATTATTTTAAGTCAAAGGAAAGCACACTTCCAAATCTATTTCTGACAAATCTATGTCTTGCTCCAACGGAAGAACCAAGTGAACCAGCTGAATTAGACCGCTCGTGTTCATCGGTCGATGTCGACAAAGGCGCTTGGCCGAACCAAGAGCCTTTGTCGCTTTCTGCGAGGCTTTTTTTCCTTTCTTCCCCAAAACGTTTCCTTTTTCTCTTCTTTGGCCCTGGATTTTTCGATGATTTTACCCAAGGACTTCTTTTTGTTTTAGATTTCTCCATGAAACTCGAACGCGCAATGCACAAAGAAAATATGCAAATCACATGAAATAAGAACCCGCTTCCCGCGAAATTTCCTCCGAGACGTCACCTACTTATGAGATTATGACACCTTCACTATCTATTAACTTTTATTGGAAAACAAATTTTGTTAAATAACGTCAGCGATTTTTGAGACTTTTAAGTTTTTTTTTCTGTAAATGTTAGATAAAATGATAAACTTCAATTTAGGCAAATAAAAGAGAAAATGATTTCTTTTTCACTTTTGAAGGTGGGAAGTAACCTTAATGCGAGAAAAGACAAGCAAAAACTTTTAAGAAGTACATACTTTTAAGTATTGTGAAAACAGGCTGACAAATGTCTGAAGTATAGTTAGTCAAGGTTGAAATTTATTACATACTCATAATGTGTAATATCTCTAATTTTTAATAAAGTTTATACAGTGATTATAAACAAAAGGCCCCTCTGTTTTCCTTCGATTTTTTATTGGTGCACCTCTACCCATTACAGCGATTAGCCAGTTGACGTCACTAGGATAATAAATTGTTCGTGGCTAGTATGACGCAGCGCTTTCGTTTCGTCACGGCCAAAGAACTCTTCAGAGACCTTTCTGCTTGGCAAACTCGTTGAGCATCGAGCGCAAAGTCCTGTTTGCTAACAAAACGACTAGCCCCGGAGAATGTACAGGTATTGTCACAATTAACTGTCAACTTTTAGTGACATCACTATGGTTTTGGTTTGGTGTGTAAATAAAAACTTTGTGTAAACTGCTATAGTTGCCATACAAAAGGGGCAGATCCTTAAAAGATATACTCGTTTGAGTAAAACTTCAAAAGCGGCTATTACACGTGGATAGGAATTGTATAGGCCTGTCACCCCCATTGTTAACATGGTATAACTGAAAGCTGCTGACAATCACAGATCACGAGGTCATTTTTAAATCAGTCTGTAGATACAAATTAATTACAAATAGAAACACCACATCTTGTTTAGTTAGTCCACTCCCCACTTTGTACTCCATCTTTTAGCTTATTCATGCCTCTCGGCAGCAACAGTGTTGTAAACACCCATAGCAACTGTTCCTCCTACCAGGCCCACTACGGCTCCAGACACGGCTGAGCCCCCCAACAACAAGGACCCACCAGCACCTCCCAAGGCTCCAAGGAAGGAGGCTTGGTCCACTCGCACCTGGTTACGGTTATACCTGTCGACAAAAATAACAAAACGCACCTTAAAGGATAATTTGAAGAAAAATTATTTCTGAACTGAGAGCAGTAAACAACTCACTGTTGACAAGCAGTGTTTGGTAGATAACTGCCTTTGATTCTGTCATGGAACATTGACGGAAAGCTACACCCACTTGTCATTGACAAGTTGTTCCCAAACATAGCATGTTCCTTACATGAGATTTATTTATATACTATAACTTTTCTACAGGAAATAGTGAAAAATTCAAAATTGAGGAAAAGAATTGTTTTTCTTTGAAATGTCACATGTCAAGGAGGTATTTGCCTTCACTACTAAGGCAATTAAGGTACTGAAAAGGCATTTCATTTTAATTTTGTTTTTATGTGGAATAAAATTGATGTCTAACTGGGTACAAATGCTATAAAACAGGAGAATATTGTACTTCTGTCTGAATAAATAGAACCTACATGTACAATTCGCCCAGCAGTACATGTATCCTGACTATTATGGGAAGCAGGAGTGGCGCAGTGGTGAGAGCGCTCGCCTCCCACCAATGTGGCATGGGTTCAAATCATGGACCCGATGTCATAAGTGCGTTGAGCTTGTTGTTGGTTCTTGTCCTTGTTCTGAGGGTTTTTCTTCGGGTTCTCCGGTGTTCCTCCCTCCACAAAAATCAACATTTCTAAATTCCAATTCGATCGGGAATTCGAGGGCCACGGGTTTTGTCAGTTGTAAGACTGTTGTGTGTTACCTTTGTTAAACACAGTTAATTTATTTTATTTAATTTTATCCAAGCCCTCTTTGTGGAAGGGTTTTTTGGGGGGATTTTGAAACCCCTCAGTCCTCCAGAAATTCTAGTTTCGCTACTTTATTTTGTCTTTAAAATTTTTGACTTTTGAGACCCCCCACTCTGTCAGAATTTCCAAAGACCTTCCATGGGGGGTGAACATGGATACTCTCTGTCCTTAACTGCACATTCACTGCTTTTGCCATATCGCAGTAATTTTCATTTGTAGTAGGGGGATGCCAGTGACCAGGAAATCCATCATTATTTCAAAGGCACCTGCTATATCCTAGCCATCCCCTCTTAGTTAAAGTTAAAGTTCTCCTGAATCCCCACACAAGTCAATTGATCATGACAGGCCTATTTGCAAATAGTCGGTTACCATGGTAATGATAAAGAAACAATTATGCAATGGTATGGCATCAAAGAACCATAAATCATACAAGTCAAGTTATGTATTCAAATAAGAGATACTGCAAAACGTAAATGAGCATTAATTCCTGTTAAGTGTTCAATGTAACTAATAGAAGATATTTAATGGCTGCACAGAGATAGAAATTAAATTTTCTCTTCGAGTGTTGAAAAATATTTCATGAGAGAAATAAGAGCAACGAATGAGTGAAATACTTTTAAACAGAAGAATAGAAATTTCACATCTCAGAATGGCCATGTAATCTCCTCTTTGTCATTATAAACACCAATGAAATACCAAACCATTTCAATTGATTATGAAACCACAATAGCAGTCAGTGATCTTTTCACCTGTGACAATAACATACCGGGTAATATTTTCATGTGTGAAGATGTCTTGTTTTTGTGCAAAAGCTCACCTGACCGGTATTTCATTGCTGTTTAGCATAATAAATTACTTTATTTCATACCTTAATCTGTATGCACGATCAAACATTCCATCATCATTTATGCCTTCACCGCTTGTGGCTTTGGCATAAGTCATAAGAGGACCCAGTGGAATGCCAATAATTGCACCATTTCTTCCATAACGAAGTGCAGTTTCTTTGATAGCCAATAGTGTGCGAGGACCGGCAGCAAGGCGGAAAACAGGAGCAATGACAACCATTCCCAACAGAGCTCCAGCCTGAATAGTCTTGAAGGTAACATGAGTGTAGAGCTCCACTGCTGGGTGCTTTATTACTCTCATATCGTCATCAGTAAGCTTTTGACCCAGCATGTTTCTACACCAGCCAAAGTTACTCATTATGATTAAAACACAGCTGTGATGAACAACACTGATCTAAAATAAACCATACAATCAAGCACTGACAATAATCTTCCAGGAAATAAAAGCCAATCATTTGGCCACAGTTGACTAATGATAAATTACACTTGTGGTACATGTATGTCACTTAGCTGAATGAGAAGTCATGGTACAGTCTCTTCATGTACTATACCTCACCCAAACCATCCCCATACTCAGTTGTGTAGTTGCAGAAAATATCTATACCTCCCCCACGGAAGGGAATTTTTCTAAGTCTCCCCCCACCCCTCTGGAAATTCCGATTGAGCTTCATACATTTCTTTAAATTTTTAGGTCTTACAGAGCCCCCCACCCCCCAGGAAATTCCAATCCCTTCTGCGGTGGGGGGGGGGGGGGGGGGTATGGATATTTTCTGGAACTGAACATTATAATTAAGCACCACCCTAATAATTAAGAGCTGCCCTCCAATAAGGCCGCACATTACTGCAACAACTTGAATATTAAAAAAGTGTCACCTGAACAAACACCACATATATAAGAAACAACATGGCATTAAAAGATCATTGTGATGTCTTCAGAAATGATTCAAAAGTGTCTTCCCCCTGGGTTCCTCTTTCTCTAAATATTGATATATATTTGGATTTTATGACCATGCACTGTTCTTGAAAAATATAATCTCACATTAAAATGGCAAAATAGCAAATGAATGGGCAACTAGAACCTTTGTTACATGGAGTGTATGCTTTTAGCAGTCTAGTCTGTAGAATTAAAGAAAGTGGTACATTTTCAAAGTGAAAAATTAAGAAAGTGGTACATTTTCAAAAAAAGTGTACATTTTCAAAATGTAAAATTAAGGTAAGAATATGCCACCTGACCATTCAAACACAACTGGACAGAACTCACAGAAGACGTGAACTAAAGAAATGATGATAAGGATAAGTAAGTCCAAATGAATGTCAGGAAGACACGTATATCAAGATGAACGACCTGAAGAAAACTTGTGACCACCTTTTCGTTTAATAAAAAAAAATTATGGTTAATAGTAATCTTTACTTCTCGAATGTAAAAAAAAAAACAAACAAACAAAAGGCAATAAACGAATGTCACGCAATGCCTAACTGCAAAAATCTGAACCTGTTGCTTTGAATTTTCTGAGCGAAATAGGTGATGATGATAACTTCTCCATGGTAGACATTTTTGCAAAGAAAGCAATCGAACAGCAAATGATTGATTGCTTGGCAATCATTCATTGCACAAAGCTTACATAGAGAGCTTCCTGACCTTCTTGATTCATTTGGGATTAATCCCACGCCATGCGGATCACGGTGGACTAGAAAGCTTTCTTCGCTTACCTGTGAAGATTCGCTGTGATAACCAACAATAAGGGCAGAAAAATCCCTGTCAAGGCAAAGTAGCGAATCTAGTGATACAGAATTTCACTGGAGAAAACAAATAAAATTGAAGGTTTGTGAATTTATGCACGCTCACACTCTGCACGCAGTGATACTTATGGTCAGCGGTAAGTATCATCATTGGCGGGAAATGGAAGGCTGGCTTTCACTAGCGACGGAGTCGGAGTCTGTGTCGTAGTCGGAGACGTACTTTCGGAGACGTAAGAGCGCTTGTGACCTAGTGAAAATCGAAAATCGGAGTCATAAGCGCAGTCATAAGCTCGACGGAATCGGAGTCGGAAGAATCAGAACGTTTCCATTTCTTCCGATTCCGTTTACGACTCCGTCGCTTATGATCCAGTGAAAACTAGATTGTCGGAGTCGGAAGCAGAAGCGGAACAACCAACCAATCACAAGGCCCAGAATGGAGCGTTGTAACTGGTTTATTCTTCCGCTTCTGCTTCCGACTCCGACAATCTAGTTTTCACTAGATCGTAAGCGACGGAGTCAAAAGCGTAATGGGTGTTCTGCTTCCGACTCCGTCGGTTTGATTTTCACTGGATCGTATCACTTTACACTTCTGATTATGACTCCGACTACGACTCCTTCGCTAGTGAAAACCAGCCTTTAGCAGCGAGGCCATTTGAAATCACGAGCATCCATGTTTTAATACTCTAAGGGATCACTCTGAGGTCAGGAGCCCACAGCCAAAAAAATCAGTATCGTTTTCCAGAAGTCTTACAAGCAGACAGGAACCCGTGCTGAAACAGCGGGGAAACAAACAAATCAGAACTAAAACGACGCAATAATTGTCATGGGACTGGAGACGTGTCCACCAACAAAACGTTGTTATCTGCAACTGGACACCCACGTGATCGTGCGTCTACAGGCCTTTCCCAAAATATTACGTAAAATCGCTTAAATATCCTTCAGGAAATTCTCAAAAAGTTTTCTATATATCATAAAATATTTTCTAAATGTCTCGAAAAACCCTCTAAATATCTCTTATTTTTGTTGCAAAAATGCACCGATTTTGAATCGCTTAGGCCAATATCTTAACAATTATCTTGCATTAGTAGAAGGAGTAGAGGAAGATTTACTTAGCATCCGCCATTTTGGAAAATTGCAACTTTAGTGTTTTTCACGTGCACGGTGATATGAAATATATTCTTAATTGGGAAGCCGCTGTCTGAACTGGATTGTTTCTGGCATAGAAACGAGTATTGTTTCAAGAAAATAGCGAGGAAAAGACAGGGCTAAGCCATGAAAAGTTAATGAATGTTTCCAAGATACTATGATCTGAAGGAAGTTTTATATTGGTACGGGGGACTGAAAAAGAAACAGAAGATTCAGTGGGTATAAGAACGAGATTTAGGCACTGAAAAAGAATTAAATCAGTATAGTATGGCACTTCAAAACCCGTTCTCAAACAAAAAAAAAACTTATTTCTACTCCAGCTTGAAAATTTTGAACTCGTGATATTCAGCTTGCTCAGACTAATAAATATTGTGTGGAGATTGGCTTGTTGCAAAAGTCATGTTGCGGCTATTTCGTGTTTTCCATATTTCGTGTTTTCTTTGTGTCTTTTTTTGTTCCGTATGTTAATGTATTTTTTCACATTCTGCATGCTTTTTTTCTCGCGTCGTATGTAAATTTCGTTGCGTATATATTTGTGTTATCCTTTCATGTTCATTTAGTGCTAGTTTATCGTCTGGTACACTTGTAACTTCTTGGTTCCCTGAACCCCATTGCCAGCATTTTGATAAGCCGTTTAGTTTATGGTCTGTTTTGTATTTTCCTCTTAGTTTTCTGCAGTCTTCGGTTAGTTATTTGTAGTAATTCGTTTTATGTCTATCTTTAGGAATTTACCTTCCTCCTACGGAAAGTCAAATAAATTTGCTGGACTAATTGAAACTCGCTCTAAGTTGTGTCTGAAGTCGGCCCTCTACATCTTCAAGTCAGCTTCATGCTGCTGGCTTTCTAGCATGTCACTACTTATTATGAAAAAAATGCACAATGGAAAGTATTTATAACACATTTTATTCACTAGTGGTATTTTAACGTATTTAAAACGCAGTCACTCGTTCATTCTATTATTATAAATAATACTCGGCGTGCGCCGGCGCATGCATTGTCCATAGAGTGATCTCTGTATGCTAGGAGCTGTATACACATGCTGTATACGTATATTAGGGTTTGCATTATGCATACTCCCAGGCTTGGTTGCTCGAAGTTACTGTTTTGAGGATTTGACACTGTTAATCAGAGTCACATTGAAGGCCGCTCAATCTTACTGAAACCTCTCTGAAAATTTACAAGACTTAAATCAAAATTCACCCTAACTAGTGCCTTGATTGAGCTTCGAGCTTAAACAACCGGTCCCAGGTATATAACAACTGTTTCTTCCCCTTATAGTGTTTTGTTAACAACTAAATAAGAGGAATAGTGGCTACAACGACAGATATGCATGTTTTACCGGCTAAAAATAATGAAATGGCAAAGGCTAATGGCGCAGCCTGCGAACGCAGGCGTCAGTTCCAAAAATACGTCTGCGTTCGCAGGCTACTTATGACGTCATTAGTTTGACTGACCCGGTTACCAGAATCCATCATTTTTCTTTTCTTTTTCTCATGCTAATCACAGCGATTTTCACTTGAGTGCTGAAATTAATTCGCAATTGCTCTGGTCTTGCCTTACTACGCTAAGTGATTGGCTTAAAAATTTGGTGCCAGTTTGTCAGTCAATCAGAAGCAAGACCCAAACCAATCGTGACTCACTAGCACAGGTGTTCCCGCGCTTTGGGACGGCCAAATATGGTTTGAGCTTTGATTGGTTCACTGGATTGTCTTGGTATAAAAACGCAACTGCGACTTCAATAAGGAAGGAAAAACTAGATGAATTTAGGTAGTTTTAGTCAAACTGTATGCGACGTCATGTATGGCTGGTTTTAGCTAGAAATCTTTGTTTATCAGCGTGTCAGTCACAAACCGGTGATGAATATGGTATCAAACTAAGTTGATACACTAAATCAGTGCCTTTGTCATCTCATTTCAAGTGTACTCATAAGATAAATGAATGCAATAAGAGCACAACTGGGTAGTCCGCCATTTTCCAATCGTTTTCACTCGTTTCTTCGACTTTCCGTCACGAAACAATAATTGTATATTTATACTAGTGTCGTTGCCAGAGCACTTAATTCTCCATGTAAGCAACATGAAGTCAATACCAATTGCGTGTCAGTCTCTTTCGCTCAGTACAATAGAGGGCGCTAGAACTGAATGAGATTGAATGGAGTATCAGCGTTCGCCCTCTTTTTATCGGATCACAGATCTTCTGTGTGTGACAAGGTCCAAATTTTCAAGTCATCTTAACCTGCAGCAGCGTGCTTCAGGACTGTGATTTCTGTTTCTTTTATCTTCCATTGTCCCCTTCCCATCCATCCGTGATCAGTGTTGCAACTTCTGCGCTGGAAAAATGTCGACATTGCTGGTTGTGATATACATCTACCCCTGACTTGTATCTTATACAACAATCGGGCCTTCTTATATCCATTCTTTTTTGTTAATATAGAAGTATTTTCATCCTTGCGATTCGAGTTTAGCCACCTCTAACGGCTATGAGATCGCAGGAACGAGGAGAAAGAATATTAAATAGAATGAGATACCAAGAAATCCCAGCATTCCAAAGACAACAGCAGCTAAGCTCCAGTACTTGGCATTCTTAGCCCGCCACACCGCTCCTTCCCTGTTGCCATCATCGTATGCTGTATCAACCTACAAATATATATGCCACCAATAGAAAACGCTTGTTAACATCGAGTATTTTATACAATACTAAAGTGAAAGAAATGAGATTTGCTCAAATGAAACAGTATATCTAAACTCAATCAGGTTGAATTCTTTCACCGTACGGTTTGTGAATCATTTGACCTTAGAGTCAAGGAAAGAACTCACTTCTGTGCACATTTATTTCAGTCCAGGAGCACGGGAGCACGACTAGTTGAAAAATAACTGATATGCATTGGTCTTTATCTGATTAAACATTTTTACTTTTAATCCTTGAAGAAACTTTTATATCGCTAACAAAGACGAGAGCTTACTGATTAAGCTACACTTCGCTTTCGGAGGCAACACAGGACATTCCATAACATGTACAAAATCATCGGAGATAGTAAGCTATGGCAACTACGATAGTAAATTCATAGGAAGATTACACAAGTCAAAAAGACTTCATCTACATCTACATTTGTAATCTGCAAAGGAATTTTCCCCTCACCGCAGATGTGAGGGAAAAAATAGGAACTAAATGTAGCTAAATCACCATTTTTAAAAACTTCTTTCGCTTATTTTTATCCTTTTAAGGATAAATATAAGCGAAAGAAGTTTTACACATTTCGATGACTCCATGTCATCATTTTCAAGTGAAGAGAGAATAAAATTGATAACTTAATATATACCATGCAAGGTGATAAAACGTAAAGGTGTAAATCACCATTGGGATAAAGAAGGGACGAGATTGGCCCTAAACGCCTCAACACTCGGTTGGTCTATCTATCATTTCAGCAGGATGTAAGTTCCACTCAGGACACACACCCTAATACAGTTCTTATGAATCTCATGCATGATATTTGGAAAAAACTAGCCCCTTCGCCTATCAGAGCTCTTTTCCCTAGGTCAAATGAAATTCATGGGTAAAACACAAGGCATGCCGCAAAAGGGAATTATCTTCGGAAAGAAGCTAAGTCGGAAATTTTCAATCGCTCTTTTTCGAGAACTGGAGCGATATTATGGAATCAAATTTCTCCAGACTGGAGAGATTTATCTAAACCAATCTTTAAGAAAAAAATTCGTAAATTTTTATTTGAGACTCTTTCAGATAGAGATGACTATGTTGAAGTCGACACCCTGACTCAAGTTCTTAAATTTAGTTCCTGATTAATTTCAACCCTTAGTTTAGTTTATCTTTAGTAAATCATAGCTCCTAGTGTCAATCAAAATATGTAAATGTACTTGTATTGAACGGTTTCGTAAATCCTTTTATAAGTAGTTGCATAACAATCTTATTGATGTATTAATGGTCTAATATAAATATAGATGTGGCCCGCCTAGATTAGCCCAGGCTACCTGCTGGTTCGTGCTGTTGCTATTGTCAAGCTTTTTTTAACTCGATGTGTATATATTTCTGTAAAATTGTAAATATGCGAGTCATAATAAAGTTGTTGTTGCATAAAAACTGAATGGTTTAAAAAAATATTGTTTTTTACCTGAAGTGCACAAATGAATCCCACAAAGCCCAGAGGTAAACAGCAGCAGATTGCAATGAGTGCTAAACAGATGTGATTATCTGGACGGGGAATGAGTCGTGGAGGCGTCTGGTTATATGTTGAATAACGAGATTTTCTTCTGGGGTCGTCCTACGTGTAAAGTAGAAACAGAGATGTCAGCACAAAAGATCGTGATCTCAGTGTTCTATGAAGAAAGAAATGTGAAGCACGAGTTCAAAATATGAAATTAAAATGTGATTGGATGAACTAAGTAAACTAAAACAGACGGCAATTTATATAGACATCGAGGGCTAGATTTCGTCTGGCTTTGCTGGGATATGACGCTCAGCTCAATTCAACGGCGAAATTTGGTTAATTCAGTCCAAATTCTTGTGGAGTCACGGTGGCCTCATTGTTAGTGCACTCGCCTCTGGATCGGGTAGTCCGGGTTCGAACCGTGGCCGGGGATTTTGTGTTTTGTCTTTGGGCGAAACACTTTACTTTCACAGTTCTTCTCATCACCAAAGTATTCAAGTGGGAACCGGCGAATAAAATGCAGGGGGTAATCCTGCTATGGACTGGTATCCCGTCTAGGGGAGAGCAGAAATATTCCTAGTCGAGTCATGCTACAGAAACCGGGATAAGCTCCGACCTGACGGGCCATTTGGCTCGTATGCAGACTTTATCTTTCTTTACCTAGTCCAAATGTTAAGTTTTTTATGTTAACATTCCCCATACTTTGAAATTGGTCAAAGAAAGAAAGAGTAAAGCTTCTACTGAACGAGGCAATTTTGAGACAATTTATTCCTTGCTCATACAGTACAGTGTGCAATTTTCCTTTGCAAGGTGTTTTCTCTTCAGAAATACACTGACCCGTTCTAATGGTATGACTGTCACGTGAACTGGGCCTTGTGTATCGTCATCAGGTGGCCAAGCAAGCGTATCTAGTTCTACTGTGGAACCTGGCAGAGGTGTAACCTGGCCTTCCTCCTCTTCTTCTTCGTCTTGTTCCGTGGGAGTGAGTGATGACCGTGTTATTCTGTCGACCTGTAAGGTGGTGAGGTTTTGTTGTTTGACATTCCCATTGGGCAAAACTGCAAGTAAAAATACCGGGCAAGATCAGCTAAACGATGCAGTATCTTCCTGGAGAAACTGAAAGACAAATACCGCCTGAAATCAGGCCAATAAAACCCACGAAAACATAACTCACATGCGGAGTGTTGAACCCTTTGTTCCATACGGAACTCAAAGGCCGAAGTTAGTCAATTCAAGGGAAAAATTAATGAGATCGTTGGATAGACTTAGTTGAAATCCAATCTGGTTTTCACGAGATATCTTTTTAGAGTAAGGCAATCTCAAAAATAGGTATTTCCCTTTTACAAGTAAAACGTTTTTTTGACTGTAAATTCGAAGGCAGATACAGATGATCCATCAAACAAGGGTATAGGTGGCGTTTACCTGATAGCTAAGAATAAGTCAAAGTTGACTGTCAGCTGAGAAATGTGCTGGAAGTTTAACAACTTTTAACTCATGGCTGAGAAACCGCCGCAAATTTAATAGTAACTGTGACTTCAACAGGAAAGAAATCAGGTCGGATCAATGTTATAGCACAAGCTACAAGAATTCCACTGACAAGTAAATATGTTTCAAAGGAAATCTGATATTTCACAGATTTAATTTCTCAGAAAAATAATGGTCAGTGAACAAAAGAAACAAAACAATTTCGGTTGTCGTAATTGAAAACAATGCTGTAGACTTGCTGGGAAAATTCCCATATTAATAAACTGGATTGCTTAATTTTCAAAAATCACATGTACGCGCATTTCTCGAAACTGATTGTGCAAGCTATTTTTCCAACTTTATCGAGTTTGTAGATAAGTTTAAGGTACGGATCCAAGCCGGTTGCCACCGTTTTACAGAGATCGGTCAGCTTTTTCATGCTGACATCATTATTTATGCACAGAAACCCAGGAAAAGAGACTGCACTCAGGGAGTTAAAATCCTAAACATCTCCCTGAGAATAAATGGTCCGGACCCCTCTGGAAGCTAGGGTCACTGATATATTTAAACTAGATCGCGACTGAGTTTTATTGAAATTTTTTGAGAACGAAATCTCTTCTATATTTGCCCCAGTTATTTTCAATGTGGCGGATAAAACTGGGAAACCATCATCCAAATAGTGTTTATACTTAATGACAGACCAGCCAATTTTATCTCTGCGTGAAATCATGGCAAGACGTAGAGATTTTAGCATGGTCAGGAGTAGCCGAGCAAAAGCTGATTCGAATTCATTCCGATTTCTTATACTGCTTGCAGTTAGGAAATAGCCAGAAAAACAGAGAGCAAACGTGAAAAGTCATGAACAAAAGACAAAACTCCATACCTCCATTAAGTTCCATTCCGCTCATTTGATCCACCACTTTCCGTCAGTTCTTAGCCAGTTTAGGGCAAAATGATTCCTGAACATATCAGAAAACATATAGAGTTACTTGAGGCCAGCTTATAATCATAACAGCTAGAAAATAAACAATATGAAACCTTTGTAAAGGCACTTATTTTATCGTCGATTAAACTATTGTAGAATGTACATGTTGACTAAAGTTTATGCGTAATTTGAATTTTTGACAAAGATTGATGAGTTTTTAAGTATTAACGAGTGATAACTCCTTAGGAAAAAAGTGATATGTATGAATATTGCGCCCGTTTTTTCTCAAAAACCCGTCGGTTTTGATCCATGTGCCATCTATAAGAACAGCTCGTAAACAATGGGTGAGATTAAGTCTTCACTCACCCATGAAGCCTTTATATTACCAGAGAAGAGAAGTACTAAAATGGCTTAGAAGCTGGCGAATTTGACGAAAACCATATGAGATCAGAGATGTTTTTACCTTTAGAACCGTTTTGGTTTTCAAGAGATTTTCATCTTTGCTTGAGCTTCAACAAGAGGCTGATCTCGAGAAATAATTGTAAAGAACAAAAATATGACTTTCACAAAGTTGTACATGGAATAACTTATTTTTATTTTATATGCCTTTATGGTACGTTCACCATTCGAAGTTGAGTTAATATTCAGTTATCCCTTAGAAATTTATCACTAAGTTCCACAGCACGGAAAACGGAAAATTAAAGAAATAAATGTGAAGTTAAAAGGCCTGCAAACATAAAAATATGTTCTGGAGTTTGAACATAAAAGCTTTTCACGTTAGCTGTAAATTGAGTAGAACTAATCTTCGTAATTAGAACTTTCTTAACAAAATATTTAACTATTGCCTGAAAGATTAGAATTTGCAAAGATATAAATAATGAAGAATGCGAAAATTTCAAGAAATTCGCCTCCACTGACGATGCTCTCTCCGTTTCCTCGGTATCAGCAGAAGTTGTTTATAAACACAACAACACGTGACGTATGTCTTAACGGTTGTTGCCCGTATTGATTATATGATATGCACAGTGGCCTTCTGAGTCAATATCACTATTATTTTTGACGTTCTTAATGTCAACAATCGTTCCTGTTTGAAGTTGAATTCCATTGAAGTTAACTCAAGCGGCAGAAAAACAACTCAACGAAATAGCTCTCGGTTTCTTTCGGAAGTGACTTCATAAGGGCAAACGGAAAGAAAGTTTTTCGACGCGGGAAAAAAAAGGGGCAGCCGCGTCTGTTGTTAGCATTTAAATGTGAACAGCTTGATGCAAATTTTACAGCGAATTGTGAAGTGTGTCTGCTGGCAATATCTAATTCTTAATGCCCTTTTCTCGACGGGTTAGCAATTCAAAATATACGACAGTAAGACTTTTCCAGTTAGAATGAAAATATCCTGTTGCTTTACTAAAATTGTCTTGCCTGTGCCTAACTTGACGGCCGGACTGAAACGCTGGCTGAATCAGCGGCAGTTACTGAATTTTCAAAATTATGATCCTTTTGTGATCTTTTGTCGCTTTAATAAACTACTGTCTCAGTCTAATTCACTTTTCTTTGCGTTCGATTTTTACACAGTTGCGATCGAGATTTTCCAGAAGAACTTCACTAAAACCACAAAGAGAATGGACATTTCCCGTAATCCTGTGGCTTCAGACAGGATTATGAGAACTTTTCAACTACAAAGAAATGTTCGCGTGACCCTACTAACTGGGGGTAACGCTTTTCTGCTTGTAAAACATAACAGACAGTGTATATACCTCGTATACCTCGTCCACATTTGTGGAGTTTCCCTGTGTCCTCAAGTCATACGGAGTCTATTCCAACAGTGTGTTAACCAATTTTTCCTTCCTACCACACACAGCTGTTTTAAACCGAGCCTCCATTATGGTGATCACGGCGCCAATCATAAGACATAAGAAGTTAATTACCATATAATTGACTTCAGTGACGTAGTGGTTTCAATATCAGCCCTCTAAATTCTTAATCAGGTATTCAACCATCAAAATAATACGTGATTCTTTTCAATAAACTAACATGGATGTTATGAATGCTATTTGTAACATTAGAAAAATTTCTGTTTCATACCGAATAAGTTGAATACCTTCCTGATCGGATCTTCCTTTTCAACATTTCAGTATTCATTATTATAGGAAAACAGGCAAACTGGCCCCTTCCGTTGTTTATGATAGAAATCTTGCAAAATACAGTGCAGTATAAAACTAGGGTCGCCCTGCTCTCTTTTGCGCAATATGGATGACGGTTTTAGCAACTTTTTTGCCCCCGAGACTTTTCTTAGGAACGTACCCTTGTAATAAGGAAGGGAAAGTATTGACTGAAATTTCTGAAAAAATCCTTGCATTAAAATGTTGCAGCTGTTGAACAAGACTTTGATCTCACATTATAACCTATCTTAATTAATTGAAAAATAACTAATTCAGATCATGAAGCAAATTACTGAACGAATTTTCTGCATGAGCACATAACCAGCATTTCCTAAAAGAAAGTTCTAGGCTTTACACCATATGAAACATCCTCGGAGACCCAGGGGCTACTGGCCAATCAGCGGGACGGAATTTGACCAGCGCTGGAACTGGTTTGGTAAGAATAAGTTCCCAGGGGCTCTTCAGCTCTTGAAGTAAACTTTCGCACCAAAAATATCGCTCGCCCGAAAATATCGCATCGTCCCGGCTAGTAGCCCCTGGGTCTCCGAGGATGCATATGAAATAGAAATATATCAAACCAGAATTTTAAACTTTATCGCGACATGTCGTAGTCAACCATATGTCATTTAAATTTATACATTAAGTGAGTGGGGTTACCCTGCTCGTTTAGGCATGCGCAAACGACCTGAAAAACGTGGGCAGCAAGGATGCGCAATGCAATTAAGCATTTGAATTCAACAAGACAGCTGGGCTCTAGTGGTGACAAATTAAGAAGGCATAACGAATAAGAGAGAATGAACGGCAAGAGACTTATTCCCAAGATAATCCTTCTCAAGTTATTTTTCCAGTTCTAGCGCGTTTCGTGGATCACCATGGTTCTCGTGGAGGATGAATTTCCGTGTCAAATTGCTGGGGCTGTCCATGTAAGCAAAATTCCTGTCTCAGGATCCCCTGGGACGTCCAAACCGTGAGAGATCTAAAATTAACTTCAGAGGGATTATCTAGCCGATATAAGGCTTACTCCAATGTGGAGTCTATTTTGGTGTCCAGTAGTTTAATTCTCAGCTTGAACGTTTGCATTTTCGTTTTACAATAGAAATACATGCAGTTCCGAGCTACCAAGAAAACAAAATTGGATTCGAATAATCGAGAGGTTCCACACACTAAAACGCAAGCCGGCGTTTTCAAATTCGTGTGATTCGAATATCGAAAGGCTCCGTTTTCGGCCGGTGGTCAATATTCTGGATTTTTTTGGACGCCGTAGGCCTAACCCCAGAAATAAAGCTGCGTTTTCAAATTTCTCTGGTGTAGTGTGGACAGGGCCTCAATTCATGCACGCACAGAGCCGGAGTGAATTTCCAATTACTATCTGAAATGTCGTTATTTATTTACTCCTCTCTGGCAAAAAAATGTTAATCAAACCTTTGTGTAACTTATCATGTTTTTATTATTGTTGTTGTCTTAATTTATTCAGTAATTATGCTTTCTTTCTGAATAATTCATTGAACTTAATAATTAATTAACATCACTTAACAAGTTTTTAAACTTAAAAGAAATTTGATGGATATAGCAGACTCGAGTATAGTAAAACCTATCCGAGGTTTCCAGGCAGTCATGGCCGGCGAATCATTTGTGGTAATACCAAGGCACGTTGCATTCACGGGAAGTCCCGTATGTCTTGTACTTATATTGATCCAGGCAGTCACCACCCGCTAATCCAAACACGTCAGCCTGGCTGTTATACTGCTTGTCCATACCAGCTGATCTCCACTCTTGTTTATATCTAGCAGTCAATAACATAGATAATAATAAAATATGATATTTTACAACGTCAGCATCAGCACTAGTGGCCGATATAACCTTTATATTGAGGTCTGTTTTGAATCCACTATTTTATTGTCTGTACTGTGGAGTGGTTTGATATTCGGCCTCTCTCCTCCGCAGAGGCCGCTTTCATGCTGCCTTGACAGTAGGCTAGTAGTTGGGAGGCTGGGAAGAGGGAAAAAACGGAAGCTCGCGGGGAACGCCGGGAACGCCCTTTCTCTCTTCCCATCGTCCCCTGCGCTTCCCCACTCCCAATATCAATTTCCCATAGAGAGCCTCTGCGGAGGAGTAAGATATTATGGCGGTTTTTACACGGCCGTTAACCGTTGTATACGAAACAAGAAACAAAATTAGGAATGCATAAGTATGTAAGAGTTTCTTGTCAGAGGATCACGACCAGACGCTAATGACCGCCGGCAAATTAAAAAAAAAAAAAAAAAGATAGATATTTAGACCATAAAATGATGCAAAGTACCGAGGTAAGAGACGACGATCAAGGCTAGGAAATAATTCAAAAACTGTATCACGGAGAGATCCCCGGCTTAGACGAAGGTCCCCCTTACACTCCCCTTTCTCCCCCTCCCCTTTCTCCCCCTCCCCTTCCTACGCACGTACCCACCTCCACAGACCCGTTGTTGTCATTATTTCTTATGGTTCAAATAAAGAGGCTGGTTTACCTGTTTGTTGTAATTTGAAGCGGTCTTTTGGAACATGACCAAAGAAGCGTGTCCAGGTGGGCTACTTCTTCATGGGTTCAAATTCCGTTTGAAACTGAACTCCAGGATATATTTTCGAGCTTTTGATAATTCTTTTCAACATAGGAAATTGAAAAGGGTTGCATATGCATCGTAGCGGAGAGGCCAAGATTATAAGTATTTCTCTTTATCACGTTTCTGGCTTTAGCTCAGACTGGTAAGCACCTAAATTCCGCTTAATTTTAATATAGCACTTGAAATAGAGACTTTAAGATACGTTACGGATCGCTACGGCGAGGTACTGCTACGGCTACTTTGGCCGTGAGGGACTAGGCTGACAACGGCGTTTTTACCCGCCAAACTTTGCTGTATAGCAACGGCGTGTGCAGCTTCTACGTGTCTTTACAAAAATGGCTTCCAGGGTTTCGTTCAAGGAAAACCAGAGACTTTATTCCACTTTCATACCACATAGGCTTGATGAATGACGATGATTTCCTTCTCCTGTATCCGTCTTACATCTCCCAGAACTTAGATTTGCCTTTTACAACTCGATAGAACCGCCTGTATTAAATTCCAACCACAAAACAAAATATAAACATTGGTAAAATAAATACGATTACAGCATGGACAGGTTGTTCGTACCACGTGATAAGCCTGAATATAGAGAACTTTTGATTCCAATAAAATACGTTTTGAACAGCAATAAACAATTACAGCTCACCTTAGTAATTGCGAAGCTTTCTTATCTGCGGCTGTTTGGCCCGATACTAATATGACTGTCGCCCACGGTAGGCGTTAAAATAGTTCAAATTTGCTATACAAATGACAAAGAAACAATTATCTTAGAATGGATTTTTATGATTGAGTACTTTATCTTCGAACTATAATAGGCTGTTCAAAAAGTGAAAAAGCGTTGAAATGAGAAGGAAAAAGCAGGCTTATACTCATGTACTTGAACAGTACGTAAAACCAGGCACTTTCCCGCTGTAGATAGCAAGGCTAAGGCGCGAAAGCCTTACGGTCAACCTCGTTCCCAGGCTCTCTCTTTCTTCTGCCTCCCTCGCTGGAACGCGCGTCATGACGTCACCAGAAATTATCTTCACTATCTGCCGCCGTACCTTAACACTTTTTATTCTCTTTCGCATTTTTTAACTACTCCTGAACTGCTACAGAATTCTGAAAGTTTTGAGCACACAGCATGAAGCAGCAATTGAAAAGTTGCTAACCAACTTTTGATATTCATCAAATAATACCCGAAAGAAATTACTTCTCCGACAACAACTGTAACGCCATAAAAGATAACAGCCAGACCGGAAGTAACACCTGCTGCAGTATTAACGGTTACATTGCAAAATACGTCAGTTTTATATCATGAAGCAAAGAAATCTATAAAGAGGGAAAAAAGACAGTTTCACAGTTTCGTTATCTTAACGAAAACCTGATTATTATGACAAAATTAACCATCAGGAACATTTGAATGTGCGATCGATCACTTGCATGGAAGTCACGACCCCCAAGCGCCAAAATTATCACCTGATAATTGCTTCGGCTTAAAGCTTTGAGGAATCAGAATTCCTCATTACAGTTTCAGACCTCCACTGTAAAAACGTAACTGATTGGATCAGTAGTTCTGATTATAAATTTTTAGTACACACTGAATTCCTAAGATGGGACATCATTCAAACAATGGGTTTTCAAGATGGAATTTTAGAGGTCATTAAACCGAATTATTCAGCCATCTGTAACTTTGTCATCAGCGAAGTAACAGAGAAAAAACATAATAAGTCCTAACTGAATTAACTTACGTTCGTTGAGACCAGGCAGAGCGGGCATTCATGCTTGCAATCGACGATGTTCAAATTAGCAGTGACTCGATTTAAAAATAGAGATATTTGCAGTTGTTATGGAATCGAATTACGTAAGCTTCGCGCCGATTGTGTGGGCGGCCGCTCAGTGTCACGTGTCAGTCATTCTCCCCAAGGGGGCCGGGAAATGATCCGGGTTTAGGGTTAGGAGCTTTCGGGGAGCGGTGGCAAGCGGAGCGTCCACTTGCAATGTTAATGCTATATTATGAACTGAAGAAAATATAATATGCGGAAAAGCTGAAAAAATAGAATGTCAATTTTGATCCTGGAGCCCAGTCTCTACGCAGTGTTTGAAAGACCGCTTCAAAATCTCAGGTAGGTATATATATCACTTGTTAGCTTACGATTTGTTCCGGGAGTATAACGTGTATATAGATAAGACAGATCTAAGTGATACAAGATCAAGAGGCTAGTGATCAACCATTTTTGAGGTGGGCAGCTACGTAACTCTAAGGTAAAAAGCTGTAGGTAGGAGTACGTACGCATAAGTACGTAGGTAGATACGGTAGGTTAAGTCATAGTCAGATAGTCTTGCCAATACCACATCTTCCAGGGTTTAGGCGGCATTGTCGCTGCGCGCTTGAGAAACCCTCGACATAGCTTTTTTCGAGCGAGTTCCGAAGTTCCGGAGAAACACACTCTGCTGTTTCGACTTAGAAGTAACCGTAGATCGCTAAGCAAAAGCAAAGTCTAATGTGTTGCCAGGGTACCCTTGAGTAGAGCAATAGTTACTATCATCACTCACTCTCTCCACCCACCAAGATTTCATGCTCTATCTGCGAATCGCGGTGGTGACGGGAAGTAAAATGATGCGGGTAACCTCAGAAGGACCAGCATACCCTTTATAAAGGAGACGGACACGGTTACGAGCTACGAACCAGAGATAGGCAGGTGCTACTGTGCGTCACTTATTCTCCTGTGATCTTAAGGGCGGAAAAAATAAACTTGACCTTTTACCTTAGTTGTTGTAAAGACATGACTCCAAAAAGCAAATTACCTTTACCTTATTTGAGTGGCAAACGATGCTGCATAAGTTCCACACTGGGCTGCGTCTTTACTTCCACGGCAACGAAAGTAATCATCGCAGTTCCTTGCTCTCGCTGCCTGCATGTCATTCAACGCCTTGGCCAAGTTTTTCACTGCGCAAACGATCTGTTGGGGAGACCCACGGTAGTTGGAGGCGGCAGTTTTCATCCATTGTGGAACCGAATCGGGTAACTCTTCTATCCACTTAGGAAGCGCTCGGCGAGAAAACCAAGGGCTACTTTTCTCTTCCTCGATTTCGCGGTCAAAGATTTCATGGCCGAGAGCAATTTGCGAAGGAAGAAAACACACAGTAAGTATGAAGACCGCTGTGTAAGGCATACAAAACTTCTTTTGCGCCATCATTGTTCCTTCGAAAAAGTTTAAACTTATAGCAGCGAAGAGCTTGCTACTGAAGTTCAGTGTTTAGCCATGAACTAAGTGAATAACTTATTGTCAAGATCATCAATTTATACGTTCTTGGTTTTAATTAATGATGACGTTTTCTCCAACTCGAAGCTTCGCGTTTTTCATTAAGGTTCATTAAATTCTACTTAGGCAGAGAAATTAAGATTTTAATTAAGGTTGAACTTCACTACTTCTGTCGTTAAAGATCGTTCAAGAAGACAAATTACATCTTTTATAGTCAACTAAAACATGAGACCGTTCAGATGCCTTAAAATGAGCTAACAGATACCTCAGTACCCTTTTCATTTCAGCGAATCCCGAAAGGGGCAAAGTCTATATATTAAACGCTGGAATCAGAGGCCAAACTACAATTTATCATAGCTTATGGAAACAGATGCTTTTTAATTTAACTGATTGTTACTTCTTCGTTAGTTGTTTTAGGCGGCGGTTAAAAGCCTAAGACCTGACAATGAAAAATGAGAATGTCTTAATTTTGAATGGTCAGAAATGAAGTCACGCTATGAATAAACAAATGAAATTAAAAGGAATCAAGAGAGATGCAAATCTGCACGTCAAAGTACTCTCTAAGAGGATGAATGAAACTGCATAACAGCGCTGAAGAACTTATCTTACCTTTACTGTTGAAAACCAAATTATTTCTACAATTAAACGCGCGAACTTTAGCTTGCTCAGCCCCGCCTCAAACATTTCCGTATCACCTGCCCCATATATAACGGTCATCGTTTTGTAAGTTGTCATTCTTTGAAGACATGAAAAAAAAAAAGAAAAAAAAAAAAACTTGAAACTGGTTTAACGTGCTACTTGCAAACAATAATTTATCTTTTTAAGGCGACATTTCTTCTCTGGTATAATTTCCCTGTATACGTTTTTTATCAAACTATTTTCAGCCACGCGACCATTTTTTCAAGACTTCCCGCTTACTGATTGTGCCGAACCGCCGTTCATACCACTGATTTGGGTGTGATTTGATTGAATTCATCGAAATTAAACCAAGAGGATCTCAATGGGGTTAACTGAGCCGTCAACCGTCAAATAGCCTAAAAATATATTAGAACCAGGAGCCATAATCAGGGACGGAGACCGTAAGCGCGCGCCATTTCTAGTATTGGGGTTGTCCCCATGATATGGGACAATAATTCTATTTTTAGAACAAATTGCGCCATCACCTGCGGCACACGCGCGTACATGCTGCGAGGATTTTTGCGGATGTCGCGCGGGGGAAATGGCGTCCGAAATTCCCGAAATGTTTCATGTTTTTGCCCCACAACTCAACGCGTTTACGTCTGTTGGAATTTTGCTTAAGTATTTTCGTCGTAAGCTGCTCCAGTTTGAGTGAAGTAAGACAGTGTCGAATTTAGGTATGTTCCGCTGTAAGCTTATATATATCGCTGACCAAGTTGTGTTCCGACTGATGCTTCTTTTACATGAGTTGTACATTACTCCACTTTAAATTTCACTTATGTTGAAGATTAACAGCTTTTCCATTACACAGCAAAAAACTAGCTGGATATATTTAGATATAGCAGAGCTTCAGGACTTCATAGTTTCATAGCTCCTCTTGCCACACGCTTGCGAGGAATTTGTCAGTCTCTCGCGACCGAAAAGTAAAACACAATAATTGCTAGTTTGAGTTTCGCTTGAATTGTAAGCAACGCTTGATGTTTCATCGAGGCTTAATAACTGTACGTCCGTAGATAGTGCTCAGTTTTATTCGTGTAAAAATCCAGTAAATTCTCTGTTGTCGATGAATGAGAGCGCCCGCCGATGCGTGTTTTGTACAGTCACTAAACATGACAAATTGTACTTCCGCCGCACTTTCGTGTGAAAGCGTACATCGAACTCAAACAATAGCTCTATGGTTTTTAAATACGTTTAAGATTGATAAATGTTTCAGAACATATTAAAAGCTAAGCTGAAAATCTGTGAATAAAGCAGAAACAATCAGCAAAGTTACGATGACGCTTTCTTTAATCAACTTGGAATAACGATTTCGATTTTGTTGATCGAGTTATCAAAACTCCTTGTCTATTTTCATTTTCGCAGTGTAAAACTTCACTATGCTTATGTTGAAGAAACACACATGATGTTAGTAGCCTTTTTTGCATTCGTGAAATTTGTTGCAGCATCTCAGCGCAAAAGATAACGAAAGAAATCTTTGTCAAGATTTGTTGACAATTGAAAACACCGACTCGGACTTGAAAGTGCACGAGCTGCACTATGCAAATGAGCTAATTGTACGCGTCAGACTTTCCTTTCAAAAACTTTTGCAAACTCACCAAACAAGCAGAGACAATAAGAAACCATCAAAACAGGTTTTGGTTATGATTAAACATTGTCTGAGAAACTCACAAATTAACTCGATACCAGAGTAGAGAGTTTTCTTGCTATATTCTTAAGCATACGCGTAAGCTTACAACTAGCGAGAGCAGATGTTATTATTCATTCCCAGCGCGAGATTGAAGTCTTGTTTTCGACCTTGAAAAACCCACCTTTTCCGTTAGCTCAGAGCATAAAACTACATATAAGCGCCCTGGTTCGTATTCCCTGCCTTATTACCTGCCATCGCTGTGAAAAATACGCAAGAGAATCTCTCAACTCTCACCATTTGATCACGCAACGTGACAACATCCACGCGAGAGCCCCTGACATGTGCGTGAATCCGCGCGGATATATGACGTCAGGATGGCGCAATTTGTTCTAAAAATAGAAAAATTGTCCCATATCATAGGTGCGCGCGAATCCCGAGACTTACGGTCTCCGTCCCTGATTATGGCTCCTGATTAGAACATTTTTACTGTCAACCGTCTCACCTTTAGTCGTTCAAAGGCTTACACAGAATTAGAAAGGCTCTCAAATACTGTATCAAGTTCAATCGGTTTAAAGATTCCCAAATAAATCAATTTATACACTGGTTCGTTCCAATTTGTTCTCACTTATTCAAGTCATCTGCCGGTACCGCAGACATATTGACAAGCCCGGAAAGCATAAAGTGGTTCCGAAATATGGGTATATAATGCTGTCAATCAAACGTCTGCTAAAAATGACATTATTCCTTAAAATGCGTATACCAGCGCGCGTTAAAGCACGGAAACGCCAACTTCAAGAGGACAATGTTTAAAATTTATCCTTATAAAAATCTTGAATTCCATTTATTTCTTATGTGGAAACGCAACATCAAAAGTCCTGAAAGAAGCATGAAAAATTACAATTATGTTCTTCCATAAACCTTAACCCTGCTTAACGTTGTTGATTTGTGTTTAGCTTAATCTCACGTAAACACTGTGACAATCTGCTCAGATTGATCTTCCAGTCCAGCAATGCCGGGAAACGCCTTAGGATGCTTTTCATTTCTCATCCAAAGAAACTTGAACAAGAGGGCTGAATACTCCTTTATTCTTTTTTGTAAGTATTGACATGCATCGCCGAAATTTCGGAACTTCAGCTCAAAATACTTCTGGTCTAAAAATATCCTCAACTCTTTTAGACAATCTTAAATTTTGCTTAAGGGCCCATTAACCGATTTATCCGCGCGCTCGCACGCGTTGCTAAGGAGGTGAAATTTCACTTCCGGTTACTTACGTCAGCCTGAGCACGAAAAATAAAATAACTCAAAAACTTGCAAATTCGCTTACGTTTTAGGTGCTTTTCTTTATATTTCACAAAATGCAAAGTAAAAAAAGTACGAGCAAAGACAAAATAAGAGAAAGACAGAAAAACAAGAGCAATAGAAAGAGAAAAACTAACTCCGTGTGGCTTTGTTTGATCTTACCGAAGTGCGCTGGTAGTGTAAATTGCGCACGCGCTGAAAGGGTAACTTCCAATAGATATCGGGCGCACTTCCGGTTTCTTTAAATGCTAAAGGAAACGCGGTTTTTCATTAAATCCAGCCTTTTTCGACGAATTTCGATTAAAGCCAACGTTGGAAACATAGCTATGCATTCCTTTTTCGAAATCATGCTTTTTTCAGAAAATTACAAATTTTTCAATATTTTGAAATGCTCTCGAAATCTGACCTTTTTGAAATAAAACAAAATCGATGCAAAGCGTAAGGAGGATTTGAATTAAAATATTAAATCAATGAAAAAAATCCCGATAAAGTAATTTGCCTGGGAGCCTTTGCATTTTTTCTGTATTAGTCATATGACCATGGGCGTGGCCTGATGACGTCATCAATAGTGTTACTGGTCATGAAAAAGCTAAAACACATGAAATAACTCTGAACTGGCTAAAAATGATGAGGTTATATGAGAATAAAGTTTCCTTAGCAACGGCTCGAAAAGATCGGTTAATGGGCCCTTAATCAAAACAAAAATGGTCGAACAATATGTATTACTTCCAAAGGCACCCCGCACTCTCACTGATTAGGTCATAGTTTTCTTTTAACAAGGATCCAAGTGTAGGCATTACTGATGAAGAATTCGCGAATCATGCCAACTCTATTGCATAACTTTAATACTTCGCTTGTGCTCAAAAAGCTAAAAAGTCGCAGTCTCTGCAGTCAGTTTCTCAGAGCTATCGGTCATGAGCAGTAAAAGACTGACATTTTACTTGGCTTGAGAGTGGAATTGTTTTCCTTAGCAACCGTCTCCGTGTCTTTCCCGATACATGATATCCAAAAGTCAGTCCTGGCCATCTCCTGTCTGATCAGACAATGTACGTTCTGTAGACCCATCGCTGACTCATTCCCAGGGCCCTAATCTCCAGGCAACGAGTTTGACGTCATAGCCAGATGTCAAAGATCTTCCAGTTTCCTCATTTCGGTGAAACGTTCGTTCGGCTCACAATTTCTTCGTCGTCTTATCACTGGTGTTTTCAGCAATTTTCACAGGTAAATTGTAATAACCATGGGGATTTTATATGCCACCAATACTGATTTCAGAGCAGAAGTTTTTCCAATTTGAATCGTTGAATCGACCGGGTTGTTTTTCCGTGATGATACGGGATTTGCTGCCACTGTTTCAGCTCCACTCAACTGTTCTCTGTTAACTTCAACTTTCTGGCAGTTTTTTAATCTGTTTCCTAATGGAATTGTGCCACTGATATTGCTTTTAGACTTTCTGCCGAAGCAAATGCATTTGTTTGTGTTTTACCGTAATCGTTTCAATTTTCTTCTTAATTCGATTATGTAAATATGCTGAAATATATGCGCATGGTAACTGGAGTTGTCTTTGACGATGTATCTTCACTGGGAAGGCTTTTTTCTTGTAACAAAAACGTACCATACATCTAAATTTCGGATGCGAATTAATCTACTGGAGCCGAAAGGAGAGATCAGTGCGGCTGTTCTCACAGGGTAAATCTGGCGTGAGTGATGACGATCTGAACTGTTTAAATTTTTTAAGGCCGAATCAGTCGACCGAAGAGATTGCCTTTTCACAATCTCAATTTTTAAAACCCTACAAATTCTTCCATATATAAAACGATATTGTAACGTGCGGCTGGCAATATTCTGTGTTAGCTTCATGTTGTGTCTAGTTTAGGGTTGATCCACACAATATGTAGGAGACGTATACAAGTTTTAAGACTAATAAAGTTTCATGTACTAAGACGTAATTATGCAGGTGCTGATACCTCGCCTTATAGTTCCGACAGGTTTCATCCGTTTCATCAAGAATGAAATCTTATCGTAGTAGCAAGTCTTAATTTCCGTGAATCACGTAATTTTAAGTTTGGCGTATAAATAAATGGAATAATAACAAAAGTGCACAAGTTAGTAGGAAGGTGCTAACAGGATGCATGGTGACACTTACACTCTGTGTACAATTTACACCCGAGAAGGCACGCGATGTTTTATACAAACTCAAAACTCAAGAAGCAGCGGCCACATTAACATGTACGAATGTACTCAAAAGTTCCTGTGCTCAGTAAAATTTTGACGAAAGCAAGCAATCACTGAGATGTAGTAGAAAAGCATGTTTTATACTTGACATGTACATGTACAGAATAGTGCATGTAACTGAAGTGCACATCCAATACAGACCAGGGACCCGTTTCTCGAAAGTCCCGGAAACTTTTCAGACCCGCAAATCCATTTTTAGAGCTCATCTGTATGTTGAAACGGAGAAGTGAATACGCCTAAAACTTCTTGTATGAAGGGAACCTCTGTTCATATTAAGAATATGTGAATAAAACAGCTCTGTAATCATAAGGTTTAGGATTTTGTTAAGGGTTTTCGAGTGCATCTTCGAGAAACGGGCCCCAGGGCCCAGTAGTTCGAAAGCTGGAAAACGCTATCTGCCACATAAGTCACTGTCCGATGGATAAGTGTTAGGAGTAGACATTGATTTTCCCAGGATAGTGATTTATTCGGTGGATAGCATTATTCACCTTTCGACAACCTGGATCATCTTGTGAATTACGGTTAAAATTTGTACAGGCTATTAACCCATTGACTCCTGGAGCTTTTTGCCAAAAATGCATTTCTGTACATTTTGGAGATTTTCAGGCTGGATATGGACCAAATTAGCTCCAATCTACTCAAAAAGGCATTTGCAACAAGACAGCATGCCTTTCTTTCCCCTAGCATCGCGTTTTACGACATTTTTGCTCAGACATGCACAGAAATCAAAATTTTTAGGCTTTTCAATTTTTTAATTTTTTTTTTTTCACCTTTCCTTTTTCTCCTTTTCTTTTCTTTTTGCTGCAGTGATTGACCTTCTACTGGGCTTGCTTCCAGTTTAAAACATTCTAAGAAAGCATCATCGAGACAGGCTATTTTTGCCATGGAGTGGCCATGTGTAGTGGCAAGAAATTTTGCTCTGAGTTTTTCACTCAACTTTTTGAACATTTTTTGTGTACATCTCAGGCTCCATTGGGCAGATCACTCTGATCTGGGTATCATTGGAAAGATCTTTTCCTCCTGCACAAGTTGAGCATAGCGGATGCCAATTTTGGTCAAAGGTGATGATGTCAGAAGTGGAAGAAAGGCCATTAGGCTCGTCACGGCCGGTTACGGCCGGCACAGGAATCAATGGGTTAAATGGTGATGAGTAAAGTTAGGAAGTAATTTCACACTCATTTTATCAAAATTCTTATCACTATTAGAATTTTGATAAAACGCAAATGAGAATATTTCTCAGTTTCACGAGTATAGGGTTATGATTAACCCCTACAAATTACCCTACTTACAATGGTGGGTTTTTTACTTGTTTATTGTATCAAAATTTTGTGCCCTATGTGTAAAATTTTAAATCAATTCTGAAATTTCAGGCCAAAATGAAGGAGTTAGGTGTATTTGTCACCTACAATATTGATTAAAGTGTATATTTCATCCTGATCATCACCAGTAATCTTTTCTAGGCCTTACTAACAATGTGGTAAATGTACTTGTACAAAAAAAATTGTTTCACTCGGATAACCATTAAAAAGCGTACAAATACTAAAGAGATGGCTATACTTTCTCACTTTGTCACTGCATAATTGTATTTCTCTAACAATGTCTCTTGAAATTTGTAGGTACTGCCATTTTGTTCAGTCCATCTTGAGTAAACATGGCAGAAAATGGTATGTGCCGAACTAGAAAGAAATTAATATTTCCAAATTCGCCATTTATTAGCTATCTTGCAAGACAGAGATTCTCTCTTTCTGCTCGCTTAAAGATGAGAGGGAACTTCTGCTTGCAACCATCCGATCGTTTGATTAGCCAGCATCCTTATCTGAACTGATAAGGCTGGATTTGAGAACAATTTGAGTATTTGTTATTAATAAACCTTTTTGGTACACTTCACCAGCATGTAAGGCAAGTTTGGTCAAACACTGTTAACATTCAACATAGTATGGCATTCATGTACAGCAGATAAAAATGACTACAGCACTGTACCAAACTAAGTTTGACATTTATACATTTATTTATAGGAAGAAGCCAGTGATATTGACACATTCAGTTATTATTCTATGACTTATACAATGTATTTTTGCGCACAAGAAAACAAATTTACTCATTATATACATGTAGTACCTAATGTGCATCAGTCTTTTCTGGCTTTATTGCGAATGCATTTACTACAATGGCACTGCGCCAGTAGGCTGGTTGTCCAGCGGCACTCCGCTGTAGTCGGTCGGTCAGCGGCGTTCATTGTTGTATAAAAGCCTGCGCGATCAGCCTTCATTCGTCCGCCATCTTGGTTGTATCTAGTTCTCGTTACGGGGAGATTTCGCTTGCATTAAAGATAAAGCTTACAGTTCGTCGGGGCCTAGTGTGTGTCCATTTAGACTACTGGCGCTGTTTGTAACAATTACCGGGTAACACTCGCACCCTCAGTCCATCTCTCAGTACATATTTTAGACTTGGAGTAAAAGAGATAGTTGGCTCAGGCCCAGATGTCAATGTCTACAGGTCTCACAGAGAGTTGACAGTATTACTCAAATGGCAATGTTAGGGTGTACAAAGTAAATTAATTTCAATGTAATGAAAGTAATTAATTTAATTAATTTAATTTGTTATTTTTATTTTATTGTCTGTCTAGATTCCCAGCCTCCTCCATATGCACCTCCACCATACCCTGGTCTGGCAGATCCATCAGCCCAACCCCAGTACCCTCCTCCAGGGCAGGGTTATGGCTGGAGTCAACCACCAACTTCTTTCCCAGGTCAACATCAACAACCCTATGTAGCTGCTTCCCCAGTGACCCATCCTCCAGCCCTGGGAGGTGCAGCATCAGACAAGCCAGCAGGCTATCCAGTTCAGCCTGGTTATCCTGGGCAACCTCCTCAGCAGCCTGGTTATCCTGCACAGCCTGGTTACCCAGGGTACCCAGGCTATCAACAAGGTTATCAAGGCTATCAGGGTTATCAACCTGGCCCGATGACAACACAGACCAGCTCAGTCACAGTAGTGGTGTGTAATTGTGTTGTTTTTGTTGATCTTGTTGTGGTTTGTTTGCTTTGTTTTGCTTGCTTTAATATGACTTTGCACAGGGATTTTTCAGGCTTAGAGATTTTTCAGGCCAAGTTGAAATTTATGTCCAAACTCCATAAAGCTTTTAACTGTTATTATATGTGACATCTGTGCTGGATACAACTAGTACTTTTTAGCAATGCTTAGCTCTGTGATCAATGCACAATAAGATGGGTTTTGAAATAGTATGGAAAGGTTCTTCATGTATGTACCTTCAAACTCAGAAACTACTCTAGACAGTCAGCAAAGTGTAAATCATGCCTACATATATGTGAGTGTAGCTCTGAGTCCATTTTCATCATCTTTTAATTATTTTTTTCTCCATGACCATTCCTCTGCAGGGAGGCATGGGACCTAGTGTTATCGTGGCTCCTCAGATAGCTCCTCCTGATTATTGTGGCCTGGCCTGGTTTGCTTGCCTTTTCTGCTTCGCACCAACAGGAATTTGTGCCATTCTTAAGTCCACTGAGGTAAGAGGCAATGGATACTTTACTAGATTATTAAAAACTGGAACGCAATGTCCGCAACAGTGTTTTTATACTGTATTTCTCTAAATTATAGAAATCAGTCAAGTGGAAAAATTGTATAGCCCAATTAACATGTCAGTAGGCACAAACATGTTTATGAAATGGAAAACTGGACAACTTTGTAAATTTATCCTTTGTCTGTACTAAATTAAAGTTTCAAAATTGAGTCTGAATGTAACGTTCGCAATGGTGGATACTCTGTTGATAAACCATTAGTGTTATTATTATTATCATTATGATTGTTATGATTGTTATTGTTCTTGTTCTTGTTATTATGATTATAACTGGATCATTGGATAATGATATTCGAGAGTTTTCATTGGCTTTAAGCCATTCTGGGTGATGAGCCTTACTTAGCCACTATACCATGCTCTACAAATATAGTACGTGTATGAGTGATTTTGGGGGGGCGTTTTTATTTTTATTTTAGTTTACTTTCTATGTTTAGGAGGCATTTTTAATAAGACAATTATTCCATCCACACTTGTTGGATATGGGATAATTATAGCCAACTCAGCACTACGTGCCTCGTTACCTATTTTCCATCTCATATCCATCGCATGCTCATGAAATAACTGTTAAATATCGAAGGGTATTGTAAAAAATGATAAAAAGGGCTGAGAGAAGTCATTGTCAATCTAGCTCCTTGTCAGGGAAATTCTAAATTTCTTGTCAAATCCAAGCGAAACGTGGGGAATGGTATTTGGGGGTGGTGTGGGTTTTTTTTGTTGTTGTTGTTCTCTTCAAATAGGAGACAACCATGTCGAAAGATAAACATATCACCTGTGAGGTGCAATGATCTTGTCTTTGTTTTTCAGACTCGTCAAGCTATTAACCGGGGAGACTTGATGACTGCCAACCAGCTGAGCTTGGAGACCAGGAAGTTGGCAAACATGACGATCGGCATTGGAATCACCATATTCGTTGTTATCGCTATTATCCGCTTTGCATTTATGGCAGTTTACTAACAATGTGTTTAATATTTTCCATGTTTACATGGATCAAAACTTTTTATTTTACTACACGACTATCGATCAAACTTACATGCAATTAACTTGCTTTGTATGTTTGATGGATGTTTGTTAGCTTAAGGAGACATTTTTGAAGTAAGTTTTCACACATGCTAAATGGAAACCTCCAAAAGTCTACTTTTATGTGCCTAGCTTGTACCTATTTCACTATCCTGATGATTTAACAGGGTAATTTTGTAGGTTTACATTGTATTATCTAGAGCTGGCAGAGCTGTTATACATGTAGTTTACCAAGCAGTTACACAACTGTACAATGAAGATACACTTCAATGGTATGAATAGAATATACATGTAAGTTAGATTTAATCCTTCTAATTCTCCTGACTGTTGCCATGATATTTTGCTTGTCTCCTGGTGAGAATTAACATGTAAGCTGGAAAAGACGTTTTCTTTTTGTTATCATTTAGACTTGACTGATGGAAGCTTGTGGTACACTGCAGCTGAAATGTGTCTTTTTGGGGGGGGAGGGGTGGGTACTTTTCTCTGACTGACTGCAGGTGGATCTTTGTTTACACATTTTTTTCGTTGGCATTATGAGATTTCTTTTTCTAAATTTGTAAAGACTTAAAAGTCAAGTAGGTTTGCAAAAGCTGCATTTGAAGTATAACTTGAAAATTATCACCATTTTAGAGTACATTTATATCAGTTTGTCTTTTCGTTTTTTTGGTTGTGCTTATTACACCAAATGTAAACAATGACGTCATAAAACATCCACCAAAACTGTTCTTAGTTGTTATGAATAACTATTTGCATAGATTACAGCTATATATATCAGTATGTGTAACTACAGTTAGAAAGCAAGTTACAGAACATACCTCGGCCAACTGGATGTACCAAGTTGAGCATAGCAGCCAGGGGTAGTCTCCTGGCTGTATGATTCTGGCTCGACAGAATACAAGAAAATAATCGTCTGCAAAGCAATCACTTTTTTTCCTTTTTGGCCTTGTAGCTCAGTGGTAGAGCAGCAGAAGGTCCATTCCGAGGTCGTGGGTTCAAATCCCACCTTGGCCAAAATTCAGTTTCCTTACTACGCTGTATGTAGAATCAAAAGGATTCATAAATTGTTTGGAGCGTATTCTCCAGTTCCAATTATTCTCAAGAAAAATGAGATTGTTTTGCAGTTGATACAGAGTAGTCACCAGGGGAAGATGTTAGCCATAATGAAAATGTGTGTTCATGTCTGCCCCTGACCTTTTGGCAATTTATACAATTGACTTTTCATTCCTCTGTAGAAGGGCTCTTTCATTGTTAAAAGTAATAGTAGGGAAAAAAAAAACTCTTCATATGACTGTTAGTTTTAAAACGTTTTTACATTACGTGAGTGTAGGCACAGGCTGACGTGTATCAAGATACATGGCATACTTGTGGTACTGGATTTCAGTTGTTTTTTTTTTTTTCTCTCTCTCTCTCTCTTTTTAACCTAGTCACTTAATGAACTTACAGAACTGAGTAATGGTCAGTCCATCCCAGTACAGAACTCACTATAAACTAGCTAGCAAGATTGAGCGGTTCTTGTATGTTGAATAAGTATTTGTAATAAATTAACGTATAGCATCATTTACTGTGTTTCGGTTATTGTTGTTGGCAGTCGTGGGGGGGGAAAGGGGGAAGCGAAGGCACTTGAAGGCACTTGTCTGTCTCCAAAGGCTTTCTTTGGCTCGCCAATTTCTACATCTCCATTTTCATAAGTTTATTCTGTAACATCTTAAAACCTCACGCCAAGTGAAAACTGTCAAATAACAACTTATTAAAACACTGAATGAATCTAAAAGAACTTCGTAAAAAAACGAATTTGATAGATTTAATTTGAGCCACACTCGAGTTATTAGTGCTAATTTATTACTTAAAAAGATTATTAAGTTTTCTTGCAAGCAAACTACAAAACAAGAAAACGTAAGACACAACCTGGCTCAGATTGTAGGACAAGAGGGTACTGTCTTAGTACTGTTGCTGGAAGCGGAAAGATTCGGCAAACCGCCACACACCAACCATTTTGGATAAACAGATGAGGGTTCGTAAAGAGAAATACTGTGTTGAAAATACCGAGTGTGGTTATGTGAATCGGGGGTAGAAATGCAAAGCTGAAAAAGAATGGGGGAACTTATGGGTTGTTATAATACAAAAGTTTCAAATTACAGTAACTTAACAACTAACTGCGATGAACCTTTCTTTTCTTTACAAAGACGGTTAAGTCTTTTCTATTCCTTTTTCCTTGACCTACAGCAACACATACGCTACTGACTTGTAGAAAACTTCAATGCCTACTTGAGTACACGGAGGCTTTTCCAACATTCTACATCCTTGAAAGCGTGGGATAAAAACTGAACCGATAGTTCACAGTCAAACGTCTGTAGCAGAGAGCGTCGAGAGTTCTGTGGGTCCGTTTTTAAAATACCGTACGAAATGCCAATTCTACACACAAAAGCCAAGTTTATAGATTCTGGGCATACATGTTATGGATAAGAAACTGTTAACCATGTGCCGAAAGTGATGGAAAATTAACTTCGCGTTTGCGTTACAATACAAATTGCACGCCATTTATTTACAAAACCTAAGAAACAAGCTCGACTCCGCATCACGTAAAATAACTCGGACTTGTCTTTACTGTGTTCTATCCTCCTGATTGCGCAGCAGGCGGCGCATTTCCGTTAAGCGTCTTTCAAGGTAGGCAGACTGATCACAAAGCTTGTGGTGAAGGTTACTCATGGCTGCCAGAGTTTAAGCTGTCCATCTTCACTGTACGTAGAGATGAGATTGTTGTGCGGGTGATGTTCGACGCCTATCACATCCTTGTCATGAACCTTAAATACAAAGACCAGTAAAAAAACTCAGTTACGTTTGTGTAGGATTTCTTTGCCAAACAAGTGGCATGTCCCCAGACTCCTCTTCTTTGTTGCCTTAGTTGGAACGCTGCTAAACGCAGGACACGGCAAGACAAGGCTTTGCACCACTTTTAATAACAAAAACTAGAAAGTAAGAAATATCTCTTCGACGCAAAGAAAATATTGAGCATTTAGTAGGCCAAAAAACCGAGAAACGGCGTTGATATTTAGGAAATGGAAAACATGTACCGTGTTTCTATCGAGTTTCTATCGAGTGCTATGGTATTAGATTAAAGATGTACTACCCTTACAAAAAAAAAAAAAGAAGAAGAAACCGGCAGTCACACGCAAATCACACTTAAGGTGACTCCATAGGGTAATAATTTATCTATGGCAAGTCTTAGTCTTGAATGCTGTTTATGCATTCGTTTTTGCACCCAGTCCTCTCAAACTCACTACATGTAATAAGCAATGATTAAATAGTGTTTCACCATCATCTCCGTTAAAATTTTGGGTTTTAGTCTTAAATTATAAATGCCCAAACAAAAGTGTTTTTTTTAATTTTTTTATGGCTATATTTGCGATTTTCTTGAATTTCCTTCGGTGAAATCTTCCAAAATTTTCACAGCATATCGCATCCTGCGGGATACGAATCTCAAACACGACAAAAGTAGGGTTTGTGCAGGCGGTTTTTTCGATTTTTGCAAGTTTATGTCTTTTACCGCTGCGAAAAAACTGGTCTTAGAGATTTCCCTGAAAAACGAGCTCCGACTAAAGTAAAATATTTACTACCAGTCTGCCAAATTTTACGGAATTTCACCGAAGAAAGCGCGACAAAATTCAGTCAGTTTTGCTTTTTGTACTCATGTTGACTGCGTCATAAAATATCGAAAAACACTGACATTTTCCTTCGAGCGCGCGCAGATTACTTGAGCTTGTGTCCTAAGCGCGCGTGCGATCGTAAAACTATAGGGAGCCACCTTAAACCGCTTTACCACATGTCATACTGGGCGAGTAAACATACCTGCAAAGACTGTTCTAGTTTTCCTGTCATGGTACTAAAACAGTACATGACCATGTCCTCCCCTACACAGTAAACCCATTCTCCCCTCGGGGAGAGGGTACAACACACAAAGTCACCACCGTCTCTTTTACCACTGGTGAAGCTGCGCACAATCTGAACACAGAAATACATATTCATTATATATGGGAGTCATGCGAAACAGGATTTTCAAAGGAGTCTAATTTGCTGAACTCCTTGGGTTTTAAATTCGTGGGGTTCTACGTTAGTGCACAACTGTATTGTATTAAGTAACGCGGTTTTATAAATGGGTAAAATGTAGAACAAGAATTGAGTGTTTTTCTTCACAGAGCGAGGAAATGTGCTTTGTTTTGGAAATAGATCTGGCCATGACAGCTTCGCGCCAGAAGGGAATCTCGGCATGGTTTTGTTCAATTTTAATGCTTGTTTTTGTGTTAACATCGGGTGGTGGTAGTTTTTTTATTGTTTGTTATTGCTGTTTGCTGTTGTTAGTGTAGTCATTGTCGCCCTTATTGTCCCTATTGTTATTCAGTCTGTTGTTTGTGGCTGGTTCTCCCTCACCTGTCCCTGCATGTTCATGACGAGTACAGTGCTTGTTCTGTTGCACACCACAAACTGTTCAGGATTCCTCGGCATCACGTGAACTGAATTCACTGTGATGTCAGTCGCAACGCTTCCTACTGATGGCTTAAACGTGTGAAGACATTCCGTCGTTTTTATATTCCAAAGCTGACAATAAAACGAAAGTATAAGCATAAAATTATAAAAAGAAAGTGAAATTTATGTTCGGTTGTGGTAAGAAACAACCAAAGTTGTACACGGATGAGGCGTCCAAGTCAGTTTACAAGGGGCTTATCTGACTGGGTAATAAAGTACATTAGCAAACACAAGAAATTTCTCTCATCTCTCTCCAGTCCCGCTCGCAATTTCGCGCTCGCTTCAGACCCCTTTTGTGACGCAGCAGCCAAACAAACTCGCGCACAAAACAGATTGTCGCCGTCTGGTTCGACGGCGATTACAATAATTAATAAGAAAAGTTGGTACCTTAACTGTTCCGTCACTACTCGCACTGATGATGTTGTGTGCATCTGTGGTGAATATGGCATCATTTACAAACGATGTATGTCCACGGAATTCCTTCAAAGTCTTCCCAGACTTAAGGCCATGCATTCTACAAAATATTTTCAAAATTTAGAACGGAAAAGGTAACTAAAGAATTGTCGAATCAAAAAGGCCTTTATACGCTGTACTAAAAGAAAAATTCGCAAGTCACGGAATTACCTGTAGCGCTCTGTTGTCAGTCAGGTCGGTGCAAGGTACAAGATCTCAAATTCAGGATTTTTTTCAAACAGGGAGTGATGTTCTTAACAAACTGACTGTGTATTTGTTTAAAATAGTTGTTACCCTGAAATGTTAGTCACTCCTCAACCCGAACGTGAAACCCCAACGGGGGTGGGGAGAAGAGTTCGGTTGTGGTACTTAGCTATTTAAAGTATCCTCACAAAACATATGAGTAACGATTTGTGCATCCTGAACTGTATACTGCCTGATGTATACCCACCTTATGGTCATGTCAAATGAACCACTCAGAAGCTGGCTGGCGTCACGAGAGAATGTTACACAGGTCACACCTTTGGCATGTGCCTTTTCAAAACGCCGCAAGCACTGGCCAGTTTGTAACTTCCACACCTGAAAATAGGGTGTGATCAAGGAAAGACTTAGTGTAGAATTTACTAGAGGTTAACTGTTGGTTCATAGAATTGAACCACGCTTCCTTTGAAAGCATATGTATCTGTAAGACTGCTTTTCAGTGTTAATTACTTTTCATGCTCCTTCTATTAATATTTTAAAGATTCTTCAGAGATCTTTAAAAAAAAAAAGAGATCATTGCAAGATCTGTGAGCAAAATCTTTGAAGATCCTTCACGAATCTTGGTCAAGATCTTTGAAGATCGTGACAAGAATTGTACAATCCTAGGTCCTTCAACATCTTGGCAAGGATCATTAAGGATCTAGCTTAAGTTCCTGGGCCATAAAAACCCTCAAGGATCCTTGAAATACCTTCACCAGGAACATGCTCTGATACAAACGCGTTCTTTACAGTTGTGCAGTGGAAATCACAACAAACTGATTTTCACCAAAAAGTACCTGTGTAAATAGGCCTTTATCACAGACATAACAAAATAATTCTTGTTACCTTTAGCTTTCCGTCTTGCCCTCCAGAAGCTAACATTTCACTGTCACGACTAAAAGCCAAACATAAAACTGAGTCGTCCATCATCATGAAATTATCCTGAGCTTGATATTTTAAATCCTTTCTGATCTTTCCTGTCGTAAAGTTCCACACCTCAATAAAGCCGTCAACACTTCCCGTCACCAGGTATTGACCATCAGGAGAAAACTTCACACACTCGGGGTGAGATTTGGAACCAAACTGAGGTGAGAATATCAAAAGAAAAACAAATTTTTAAACTTCTTTAGCCTTCATTTGTAAACATATACATCACCAACATTCTAGTTTTGTGCTTGGTGTAATATTTTACAAACTAGTTCAACCCATATTCTTAATTATTTTCCTTCTTTTTCAGATATTGATAATGTATCTTATGAGACAAAGGAAAATCAGATGCAAAGTGATTTTGAGAATTTAAAACCAAAAGTAAAACTTAGGAGAGGGTATATTATTATATTAGATATAGCAAACTACTAAACAAAGCTAAAGAAACAAGAAAACTACTTAACAAAGCCTAGTGACCCAGAAATGCATTAAGCTTATCCACTTATTTGCTGATGCCCATCTACGCTCTTGGGACAGATACCGCGGTAGCCACGCGCTCGCGGCTACGCCACACGCGCTTGTGCTCCAACGTGAGCCTGCTCACAGGCTAATACCGTGGGGAGAGTTACATGTAAGTGTTTGCCCAGGAATACAACACAATGACCCTGGCCAGGGCTTGAAGCTGGATAGTTAATTCTGGAGTCCAAAGCATTATCCATTAGTCTTCTTAGTGTAATACTCTCACCGACAATAATATTTCATACTTTTTACAGCATCTATATGGGAGATTATGCATTCCATTCATGTCCTAGGTATTTCATCTCCTTGCTCTGATGGAGCACTAATGCTCAAAACATCAGCTTTACAAACTCACTACATGTAGTTTATTTGTTTTTCTCACACTTTCACATACTTTATTTCATTTTATAATATACTGGTAGATAGGACCCTGCCCCTGCTCTGATGGTCAAAAACCCATGTTTTATCAGAGTATAAAACATAGAAAAAGCTTGTTTTATTGTTTTTCACCGCATTACCTCTAGTCAACATTTTAGTTAGAGATGGCGAAAAACATTTTCTTTAAAGAAATTTGTGATCATGGAGTTCCCTGCAAAGCAGCAGAAAGTTTTGAGGGTGAGGCATGTAGCACTTAAGTAGTATTAAATTGCGTCAGTTTGTTGATCTGTGTGCTTTGTTTTTTCTACTCACAGTGTGTAAAATCTATATCATGAAGCAAATGAAGAAGCCTAAGACATGTACTACACTGTGATAAAACATGCCGGACATTTGAGAACACTCGAGAAATGTAGAAAACACTTGCCTGCAGTTTGTGTTTTCTACATTTCCCTCGTGTTTTCAAATGCCCATCATGTTCTATCACTGTAATACACAGCTTAGGCTTCTTTATTTGTTAAAACACTTATAAATTATTACAAGTGTAAAACTACTCCACTGGTAGCATTAGGCTAATCTACATGTAGGCGACTTCAATTAGATAACTAGCTAAGTTTTGTTTGCCTGCCAAAACAGGAAAGCAGTTTCCTTTGTTACTAAAAACTGGACAAAATGGGATGCCATTATCACAGCACCAGTACCTTGATTGTTCTGTTCATCTGTGTAGGATATTTTTCCTCCTCTTCATCCTTCACAGCGGCTTTACCACGGAACACATCAATGGTGGTTCCTGGAGGCAGCAAGCCCTGGTACTGCTGCCATTTGAGTGCCTGACTCAAAAGGGCCAGCAAACGAGAAGGTGGAACTACCGACACCTCACCTGACAAAGCTGAAAACATGGGAAAAATGGAAATTATGATATACGTTGCAGCTACAAGGAGTATGTTATACTTGTATGTAATTAAAGCTAAATCTTCATACAAAGAGTCTCCATTCAGCAAAGCTGAAAAATATATTCAACTCGAAGAAGTAAAATGTGGCATGTTGGCTTTACTGTTCAGAACCCAAATTTACAACTCAACAATAAAAGCATTTCTTGTCCAAAATTGCTGAAGTATCAAGCCAAAAAGTGATGGCAATCCAGTGTAATTTAAGGTTTAATCAACCAATGGATACTTATTATCTCAATGCATTAGCAAATTACAAAATTCTTTCCTAAGATTTAAGAAACGACAGTCTGTGGTTATTCTGGTGTGTTACTGACAAGGTGCCATAGATACACGTATGATATACGCAGATGTATGTGTAGCAGAAAATTACATGAAGTTCACTTTTCAGAAATAAATTATTATGAATCAAGGTTTCCACAAAGTACATTGTACTCTAGGCAGAGCACGCAAGGTAAATACATGTGAACCATTCTGTAACACAGATGTTAATAGCATTCACATACATGTAAAATATAAAAGGAATATAATTATTTAAAGATCAAATGAACCAAAATTTAGACATCTTTTCTTCAGCTATTTTAAAGCAACAAAATGTTAAAACATTTAAAAGGAAACTTATGCAGAAATTTTTCTTTCTGAGCCGTGAAAAGGAGTAAAAAAGTTAAAAAGTACAAAGACCATCGATGGCTTCACAAAAACATTTCCATAATGACCATGCACTTTAACGGAAGGAATGGAACTGAGACACACTGCTTTGTGATGTCAATGTTGTCTTCAACATTGCTGCATTTCTGCATTAGTGAGTCTTTCATGGGGAAAGTTTTGGATCTAAACACAAACCTTATTTCACTTGGGAGTTTGCCCGTTGTTTGGCAGGCATTATTTGCTTGTTTTTCTTCATTTTTTGTCCAATTGCAGCCTTGTAACGTTCAACGGGGAAGCTGCAAATCATCGGTACTGGGTCTTTTTTTAGTACAAGTCAACAAGGCTTAAAAGAGGGTCCCAACAAACTCCTTACCGCAAGATTTTGTTTGAAGCTGTCTTCGGTAAAATGTTCTGAACAAACGTGCAAATGCTTTGAGGGCGTAAAGCATTCTCTGTTCATTTTAATTTATGAGCCATTCTCTTTTAAGTTTTGGGTGCTAACTTCGGATTTTGATTTGCTTGTGCAGTTAATTGCCACAAAAAATACCATGGTTTTCCTCTGAAGTTCACTGTGAGTTTGAAACCAAAACAGTTTCAAATTTCCTGCATTTCTTTAGCTTACAACAATTTTTATTTCTGACAGTTTTTCCGACCGCTCTACTATTATGAAGGCTAAAAAAACAGTGGTTTTAACATTCCAATATCTCCACAATGCTTCCTCCAATTTGTTTACAACTTCAGAATATGTTTATTTTATACTTAATGAACATATTGGACTCAAATGAAAAAAATGTCTAAATTTTGGTTCATTTGACCTTTAAAACAAATTATCACCTTGTGCAATGGCTGCTCTCCTGCGTTCTTTGCTGCCTCCTTCAGGGTAGGCCTAAAAAAATGTGTGTACACATACATATGCTTAGCTTTGGTTATTTTTATGTAGCAGTATATCATAACAAAGCTGCAATGTCAACTGCAGTGTCATGCATCATAATCCAAGTATGATTTATGTTCATACCATCTGATGGTTCATACAACTTCAAACAAACAAAATTCAAGGACTTTTCAAGGACTTTTCAAGGACAAAAACTAGTTTTCAAGGACTCAGTTTTATTCACTAAATCGACATTCTTGGTACCCCTTTTAACATTTAAAACACTCAATTCAGTCATAACCTATTTACGGTATGTAAATAGTTCAGCCATGGTTGATGACATTAGTCTCTGAAACGACATTTTGGAAAGTGAAGTACAGAAATAATTTGAAATACAGAAATACAATAATTTGATGATCTGATGATCTGATGATCTGATGATCTGCTGATCAGCAAAGCTTAAGTTAACTTTGCTTTGAGAGAGAAATTTATTTCCACTGACAATATTATGAAACCATTAATACATGCTCTTAGTTCTTTCACCAACATTGAGCTGAATAATTATTTTAGTATATAACACATAAGCTGAATAAATTGCCAACATAAAATGTTACTTTATTTCTGACAATAAACCAGCAAATGGTCCAAAAGGTTTACGGTCACTTTGTTCCATGGTCACTTTGTTCCAACCACTTCGTTCCATCAAAGAGTCACTTCGTTCCATCAAAGAGTCACTTTCTTCCACCAAATAGTTACTTTGTTCAAAAGGTAAACTAAGCTACAAAACTTTTTTTTCAATAGATTTTCCAAAAATTAGAAGTTAACCAATGTTTGGTCTGTTTTGAATCTTCTTGAATCTTCTTGACTTTGCATGTGTATAAAAACGATTTCGAGATACAACGAAACAACTTGGAAATGACAAAACGACCGGATACCAGACAGTCCAAGGACTCTATCCGCTTAAGGTATTTAGTAGCTTTGTAAGATTAGAAGTTTACTTGCTTAGTTTGTAAAAAAGATTAGCAGTTTACTTGCTTAGTTACCCCTTGGAACGAAGTGACTATTCGTTGGAACAAAGTGACTCTGGTGGAACAAAGTGACCAACAGATGGAGTGAAGTGACCATGGAACGAAGTGACCAGATACCGTCCAAAACTTCATAATCTCTGCTTGGAGGTGAATAGTACTTTTATTGCTAATCACATCCGAGTTAACCAATCAGAGTGCTTGAAAAGCACCATTCACGTATGTGCTACAATATATACTAATTGTGGTTATTAATAACGAGTGACTGTCTCACCTCTCTGGGATCAAAGTATGAACGAGCCAACATGTTTTCCAGATGAAGGTATCGATCAGGCTGCTGCTGCTTCAACATGATCATAGGATCTGTTTGACGTAATAAAGATCTAGCAGCTCCCAGTTCTCGCAATTCAATCAACTCCAGCACAATCTAAAAGTATGATACAAATATAATTCATCATACTATGCACATAGCATGTAAATGATTTTACACGTGTACAGTGTAGGATGGACAAACAAATGTATGAAAAAGAATTATGGGTTATTGACCAAACCCGAGTCCAAAATGGTTGGAAACTGGCCTCACTCTTTCTTTTTTGTGAGTTTATGGACAGAGACGGAGTTGCAGTCCCCTATGCAGGAAGTAAACTGATTAAATTGATACTATTTTGGTTTTAAAATAGTCTGATGATTTACCTGTTCATACAAGTCAATAAGCTTCTTGTCTGGTAACTTAAGAGGCTGAATAGCTTGCAGCACTGTGTCCCAATGGCCATTGTTTATTTCACCTACAAAACTCTCCACACTATCTACAGTATTCAAGGTGATTCCAGTTTCTTCCTACAAAAGAAAAAAAAACACATATTGTACAATTTTAGTGAATGCAGAGAACCTAAATACAAATTTCTTCTATTCAGTTGTTAGAAATAATTAACACTGGTACAAAGTCTTAGTAAGTCAAGTAACTTCAGAAAACCTGTGAAAAGCATCATAATTACTGTACAGAACAGTTTTCAATTGCATGCCGTAAAACCAAAGCCAAACCAATTACTTACAAATTAGAGTACATGTACTCAGCCAATCTCAAATTGTAGCAGAACCAAATCCAAAACTAAAGTAATTGCCTGATTACTTTCAACACCTAATTGAAAAACATTCTACTCTGTTAAGTGATGGTTTGAAGGCAATAGTTATTCCCATATTTGCATTCGTTAATTGACTCCAAGCCATTAAGGTTACTCTACCTGCAAAGTTGCAAGGGTTCTTGGTAGACTGTTTTCTTTTAGAAACTGCTGGATCAGTCGGATTACACTATCATCAAATCAGAACATACATGAGCAGGTAACAAGAAAAATACCAGTCAGTGTGTGATGCCACTTCTACTACCCAGCTGGTTGTTTAATCCATACAAAGTTGTTTCCATACAATTTGTTCTGATACAAATCAAAGTTTGTACAGAATCGACTTTAGATGTGTATCAAATCAACTTAATATGTGTATCGAATCGACCTTGATTTGTACATGTATCAAAACAACTTTGCATCAAATCGGCTTTGCATCAAAATGACTGCAAACCCAATAACAGAGCACCATTCCACATCATAGTAATCATTCATCATTAAAATTAAAAGCATAATTGTCTCTGGTTTTCAAATATGTTTTTTTGCATGTACTCTGCGTGGTACAGTGTACATGTATGTACCCCTGGTCATTTTCCAGCAGGTTATTTCGCAGCCGTCTTATAAAAAAAAAAACTTCAGTAGAGAGCCTGCAGCTCAGGTCAAGAAAAAAGGTCCTTCTAAACCGGTCAGTGCTGATACTCACTATTAACTACACCTATTGGCTACACGTTTCACAATGTTCAATAACATTACTGTTATAATATTCTACGGTATCAATCAAAAAGCCCAAAGGAAATGCAGTCAGTCAGTCAGAACTTTACAACAATTAGTCTGCAACTAAGTAAATCTGAACTAAATTAAAAGCAGTATAGATGTTGTAAGCTTTTGATCGCATAATGAAGTAATCATGAGTCTGAGGGAGAGTACATGTAATTTCACTGAAAAGCTTAAAACATGTTACAATCTTCAAAACAAGCGTGTTGTTTTGGTAGTTCGAAATGAAACCATAATATTATTGCTTTGTTACCTGGGAAAGAAATTTTCAGTAACATAGCTAAGAAAATCTTCATCCCCACTCTACCAAAATAGGAACAGCATCGCTTTGTTTCCAGGATAGAGTAAACTGAGCTCGAGTAAGCTTAGTTCGCTACACGTGGCTACTTCCAGTGTGTTCTCACGGGGTACTTTACTTTCCCAAGAGCATTAACTATCAAAGAATATGCCAAAAGTAGCCCATTATTTGCTTTATGATTATGTAGGAAGTGTAAGAGCCGTAGATGGACAAATAACAACAAGAGATGCTACTCACTCTGCAGACTCCACTTCAAGCGCCATCTTGGAATAACGGAACGCAACCTATACTGGGTAGGCACGGCGGAAAAACCGCTGATTGGCTGAAAAATCCGTTGCAGGATCCGTTGTCTTGGAGCATGCTCACGCGCTCGCCGCTGACAATTTGCGGCTGCTAACAAGTTTCGAAAATGTCTGAACATTTTGCAAGCGGGAGCATCGAACAGCAAGAAATATTGTGGATTTTTACCCAGTTAGAACCTCTACTTGTCACAGAGTATGCGGATTAAGCAAAAGTAAGTATGTTGCAAATGTTAGCCTGGTTTTGTCGCTTTCTTTGAGTGTTATTCTTTGTGTTGTGATTTCTTTTGTGCGTTGGTGTCGTGTTCATTTTGTGCCAAGCGGAGGCACGTGCTTAGTTTATTTACAATACTCTTCTGCTGCAGATATTGGTGTACATATGACTTAACACAATGAACACAGCATAATGGAAAGCTATATTGAAAGGTAAGCCAAGTTTTTTTTCCTTTCCTTCCGTAAATGGTTGATTTTTGCTAGTGGCAACATTTTCTAGTTCGTGTGTGGCTTCGGAAACTTTTTGGCTCGATGAGTTTACATTTTAAAAGTTGAAGATTTTGTTCGCTATCATTTGAATTACCCGTCATATCTTGACTTGCCTCTGGGAAGAGACCCGTTAGGTTTTTTGTCTGCCATGTTCATATAAATAAATGACGAAAACCGTTGACACTGTACTGTAAATGAGCTTAATTTTGTAGATTTAAGGATATAAATCTTACATGCAATTAATGTTTTAAAAGCGTAGCCAACTTATGTTCAGTCCGGATATCAGCATGCTATTCAAGGTTACACATTTCTTTCTACGTTTGGAAATATCCTCTGGCTTGTGTTGTCTATAATTTAAAAGTTCTTGCAGCGGTGCAAGAATCTGATATGACAGATGTACACTAAGTTTTTTTGTTTTGTTGTTATTGAATGGACTAATTGCGTGGTTTTGAAAGAGTTTTTAAAAGTTATCTTGTAGAATTAATTTTTGACCTGAAGGCAGACTTTTTTGGGTTTAATTAGTCTGATGATGATGAGGTTAATGAAATGTTTTTATTTATTTATTTTTTATTGAGTGAAACCTCAAGAAGTAACACTCCTTTTGTTGTACTTCATGATTATGTTGTACTACATGATTTAAACTTCCCAGTTACAAAGCTAGCAAAATGACTGAGGTATTCACAATATAGGTTGAAAGGAGTTCCATAGTCTTTAATGCTCTATGCAGTGTTGTATAATGTATGAACAGTGCAGATACTAAGTTAATGACATTTCTTCTTGCAATGTAATAAGTATTCAAAGGATGAAGCCGAAGTGTAGCTTAATTTAATTTTACATTTTTTTCCTCTTTTTTACACAGTTAGACCTCAGATTTTCACACTCTCCTCCTCTCTTTCAATTACTTGATTCTCTGGCTGGAGACAGTGTGACGTGGCCATGTACATCAACTTGAAGAAGTTTCTTTCATGGATGAAATGAATGCCATCTTCCTTGGAGAGGATACTAAATGATATTTCCCCTTTCATAAAAAGATTAAGGAATAATAAAAGGGATAATTAAGGAACCAAATGCATGGAACATGCAGGATTCCCCAGTAATTAATAAAGAAAAATGTTTGAAGACAGAAAAATTATAGTTTGGTAAACAACTTGGTTGGGATTTGACTTCTTAAAAATTTGCAGATCATAATAGTTTGGTCTGGAAGTTAATGCGATATTTAACAATTATTCTTTGCAATCGAGGTGAATAGTGGCTGTTATTCACTGAGATTGACAAGTTTTTAGTATATGTACAAAGTGATCTCAACAACAGATGAAAAGGAAACCATTAAAAGATAATTTAATTGACCTCTCAATTCATGCGTTGAAAACATGCAAGTGGTATGAAGATGTGCACAATTCTTGACAGAATCTTCTAACATGGCAAGTCTAGTTAACCTGCGATAAAATCCTCGTTGATCACAATCTCACAAAATGGTCTTTTAACACAGTTCAAATCAGCAATCTAAATGAAAAGTCTGTTTGCAAAACAATTTCATTGCTCAATCAAAGTTTTCATTTTCACTTGAAATGAAAATTGAAAATTCAAAACTTTGAAGACTTTTTTGTATTTTCTGGTACAGTATCTTCTTGTATTCTCAGGATTTCTGTTTGAGAAACACTGGCGGAACATAAGTTTTTGCCAGCCATTTTGTTGTTGTTTGGATCACACATCATTCACTCGTTAGGGAGTGAATAATTATCAATTATTCCACAAGAGCGTGTTGGATATGAGATAATAGATAGCCAACAAGGCACATAGCGCTGAGTTGGCTTTAATCTTCTCATATCCAACAGGCACGAGTGGAATAATTGTTTTATTAAAAAGGCCCCTAAAATATAGAAAACTAGACTTAAATAACAATAAAAATGCTCAAAAAATCATGCATACGCTTTCCATATTTGTAGAGCATGGTATAATGGCTCATAACCCCTGATGGCTAAAACAATGAAAACTCTCAAATTGCATTATCCAATGATCCAGTTTTTTAATGATGCTCATTGCTTGTGTGTTTGTGTTGGATTTTATTTTTATTTCAGTTTAGTTTTCTATATTTGGGCGGTGTTTTTAATGAAACAATTCTAGTCACGCTTGTTTGGTCTCTTTGTTTGGGAATGGGAGAGGTTAACTTAACAGTAGTTTTTATTTTGGAATTGCAAATCTCTAAGTTGCATTTTAATCAGATTAACATTTTGCTGAGACATCATTTGCCTGATCTGATTAATTTACCAAAAAAGTGAATTGCGGTGCCAGAAGATAACCATATCCACCTCAAGGGAGGTCAATGGAAATTCTGAGTTGTGGGGGGGGGGGGGGGGGGGAGAATTTGAAACTTAAAACTTTGAAAAGGAAAGTATGAACGTGAACTGGCATTTTCAGTGGGGTGTTCAGAGGAAGGGGTTTGCTCCAAATGCATGTGTTATGATATGAGCCTTGCTGCTTCACTGATGTTGATAGAGATTTGAATATCTTCTGTATCTGCTATAGTCTTATTTTCTACAGTAGTGGGTTATCAGCCCTCAGCCCAACACCCAACCTAGAAAGCCAGGTGATCACAATTTGTCTGGTCCCTATCCTTCAACCTACCAGAAGTACAAGACTCCAGCTGACATAGCTCATAGGGTCTTAGATACAAAAACCATCCCTCTACAACAAGGTGGTGACCCCTTAAGATGGTTGGAAGTTGGGGGAGAGAGTAAACAAAATTTGGTGGCAGGGTCTGCAAGGGTATAGAATTTATCTGGAACACAATTATATGAAACAGTAGAATTTTGCTGCAGTGTAGGCTACTGAACCTTCTCCTTAAAAGTATCTAGGAGAGATGGCATATGGTATTTGCTTGGAACAAGACTTAAACTTACTATTGGGGGAGGAGGGATGGTGCAGTTTTCATGTGTTTTCTCACAATGGTGCTTTTTGCAAAAAGGCATGCTTTCCAATGTGGTCGGTGTAAGACGCAGACTTTGGACTGCAGGTCAGGTGTTAAAATGCAGACTGAAGACTTTTTAAGTGTTACTGTGTGTTACCAGTAAACAGACCAACCTTATTCAAGCTAAAAGAAGTGAGAGTTAAGCATAAATAGTTCTAGGGTTAGACTGAATATCACTTGGGTTAGCTGGGAAGGATCTAGGGGGCTTTGGCTGGTTCGGTCGAACCCCCTAGATTGAAAAAAAAAAAGAAATAAAACGTAACATGCTAACTTGGCCTCAGAATAACAGAAATCCTATTTCCAATTCAAGGACCACAATTTCAAAAATTTCTAGCATGAAAGCCACTGGTCCCCCTACAGGGGACCGCCTTTTGGCAGCTCGTATCTCAAAACCCCTGCTCTGTATCCGCCCCAGGGTTAGCCTGAATATTTTCTCCAGTTAGCCTGTTTAAGGTTAGCTCTCGATAAAACACGATTCAGTTATAATAATGTCTGCAGTATGTATTTCCCCCTTACTCTGCAGTCTCCAGTGCACAGTCTGCGTTTTACACTTACTGAATTTCGATGTAACTACAAGCCTTCACATGAACGAATGTTCCCCCAGTGTAAAGTGGAACAAGAACCCCTTTTGGCGGATTGCTTTTTTCGTTAACACAATGGAGAAATGTTTGCAATAACAAAGCCCGCAGCTGCGAGGAAAGCTGAGTAGCCAAGGAACAAGAATCGTAGTAAGTGCGAAGTAGCATAAGCCGTAATATCAAACACAGGCTAACATAAACAAAGAGCAATTTATTTTATCCTTCAAGCTGTATTACATATACAATACAACTTTCTACAATGCCATACTAAACCTCTGTAAGCTTACTACAAGTTTTCAGCTCATGGCAGTACAGGACATCCACTGAAGCGGCAAAACAAAGCACGAATGAATAGCACATGAGCGAAAAACACAACATTAGGCATTAGTGTGTACTACTTACGAACTCGTCCTCCACTTTTCTTTCTTCAGGCAACGATACAAAAGTTCATGAACAAATAGCATTTAAAAATTTTCATCAGCACGAAAAAAAAGTCATATTGTATATGTTCCGTAAAATTAAACAAGCTACAAGAAATTGCGGTTCAAAACCTTAAAGAACTTGACACGACCTTAAGAAAAGGAAAATCGGTACCTCGGGTGAATTTGGAAAAGCTGAAAGTTTCGTTTCGGAAGAGCTGTCTTTATCGCCTGAGAAAACTGACAACACCGTTCCGATCCTCTCTATCACAGTCAAAACAGCAGCACGGATCATTGCTCAAAGTAGCCGACTTGTTTGTAACTGCCTTGAGCGGGCAAGATCTTGCCAAAAGCCATGACAATGACGTGTTCGTTTTTGATTCGTCGTCCGCCATTTTGAAAATGGAAAGGCGGGAAGACGAACCGAAATCTACTGCGCGTGAGCAGCGGTTTTTCCGCCGTGCCCCCCACTGGGTATTTTTACAAAATAAACTAACAGGGTGGAGGTTGGGGTCACGGCCGTTCAACGGAGAAAATTCTCCTGAGCGCTTAATTGTTTTGTAACTAAGGAAACACGTGCCTATTTTTTGTTCTATAATATTCATTAGATGCAATTCATTTTACTTTTAATTTTTAAAATACCAACGCATCCAATCTATAGAAAGTAAACGAAGGTGATTTGTAAGATTGGCCCTACCCCTGTTAGCAACTTATTCAACGTGAATCGTGTGGATTTCAAAGATGGCGTCCGTTGCAAACCCACGAGGTCGTGGTATTGGAAGAGGTAGAGGTTTCGGAATACCAAAAGGAAAACCAGGAGAAACTCAAACGGCAGATCCACAAAAGAATTCTTCAAACGTAAAGTCATTGGATGGATTTGATTTGGCGAAAGTGCTAAACGATAAATTGAGCGACGAAACAATGGCTACACCAGTTCAGAAAATTTCGCAGTACATTTCTGACTCGGACTCTTCCACGAGAATCAAGGAAGTAGTTGACCATTTAGCTCAACAAACTATCAAAAATAGTGAGTTTGCACCTGTAGCTGCAAAAGTCGCCAACAAGCTGTGCTCTGATGAATCCTTCGGAAACGCTTTTAGAGCTGATCTTTTGAAAAGCACCCAGGAACATTACAAAAAGAGGCAAAGCATTCGTGAAAAGTCATTAGCGGAGTGGATCGGATTAGCTAGTTTAATATGCGAACTTTTTAATCATTTACGTAGTACCGGCGGCGCGCCGTTAAAACCTTTGGCTGGAGCGGTGCACCAGACCATGAGTGAACTACTAAGAGAAGGACAGGCTGGCGGTGAAGAAGAGGAGGTGGATGAGATTGACTGCTTTTATGGACATTTTAAAACAGCTGGAAAACTCTTGGAGAGTGTGAGTCAGGTAAGAGGGAATAAATATGGTGCGTTTCTTTGGGGTGATCTGGATAAGAATCAATAATCCAAGATCTCTCGGATCATGGTACTTCAAGGAACCAACGAATCTTTGCCCAGAGTGGATTATCAGTTCCTTTGATGCACCATGCTCTGAGTGATGTTGGATCATTAATCATTAATTTTAGGCAATAAGGTCACTGCCCCACCCTCCCTGCCAAGTCCAAAGGTGCCCGTATGCCTATGTACCTGTACATTTGCTTGTGGACATGACAAAATAATCACATGCATTGCACATGCGCTATTAAAATGTCAACAGACATTGACACTGACCATGGATATATGGGAACAAGAAGCATAAAATTATTATCAGAAAACTGTGACTTGGGAGTCACTTCCTATCCACAACTGTAAACAGCGGTACCAAAAAAAATCAATCCAGTTTTTAAGGACAACAAGCAACCATTCTATTTTGCCAGACACAAAAAAAGAAATAACAGTGTAAAAACAATTAACTTAATCAGGCAAAAAACTACTCAGAATAGTAAGAAAACTAAACAAGCTGTGTAGATAGAAAAGAGTTTTGTGACTCGTACAACCTAGTCAAATAGAAAGCTGGAAATGTCATTTTAGTAGATCATATAGTTATTGGCTTGTTAAACCCTATGAGATTTTGAAGGACACAATGATTGGCAAGCTTGAGTAATAAATTGAGCTCACATGTATACCATAACATGTATTTTTTTTGCAGGAGAAAGTAGAGGAGCTTGTCACAAAGATAAGAGATACCATACTTGCTGATAATACTACTGCCAAGACGAGATGCCTGTTGATGGAACTGCTTGAGCTGCGGGCTGGCCAATGGAAAATCAGCCCTGACGTGGATGGTTATTACTGTGACATGTTAGCAGACATTATGGCTAACCAGTCCTAGACAGATTTTAAAGTAAAAGTAATTGTTTATAATGCGAATGTACTTGCACATGCACCATGCACTTTGTAGACTGTTGTAGAATAGATATGTAACAAATTTAAGATATCTATTATTAAGGGGAAGGGAAAACAGTAGCCTTTTACACATAGGAGTATTATTGATCTCATAGCAGTCAATAGACCTTTTTCGCTCGGGCAGTTTGTTGTCCCATTACAGACCATGTGATATTCTCTAGAGAATTGTTCTTTTATCCATCTAAAAATTATTTATTTATATGCATGTGACTTTTTGAAAATTTTAAAGGAAGAATTCTCAAGAGTATCATCACATGGTCTGAAATGGGGTAACAAACCACCCAGTCGAAAAAGGTCTATTCATGAATTTCACAAGAAACACTATTTATTCACTGCTGCATTGAACAATCTTCTTTGTAGTTTCTTCTTTGTACAAATTGATGATAACAAGTGAACAACATGTGAGCAATCTTTTGTGTAACAAGGAATTTTTATTAATAAATATTTTCTTTATGTATATTTAAGTTAAAAACATAGGGTAGTACAAAGTGGATTCCAATTAGGAAAAGTGTTAGATAATCAAGTTAAGATCAGTTAAGGGACGAGAGACTGCTGGCAGCCTTTGTAACTCAACAAAACATGTTGATTTCGTTTTCTTATCTGTGTTAATAAATGTTGACTTTTACAAGCCTATCACACAGACTCATTTTTCGTTTTCCTTGTTCAAGGCTTGACTACACTGCAGTTTTAAATTTTTATCATTTTATTTTAATGTTTATACTTTAACATGAAATCTGAAGAAAATTGTGAAAGTGGACCGGGGGTGAGTCAGGGGTAACCACCTGAACGAGATCTGAGTACAATACTTATTACTGTAAATTGTTTCCCTACTTGAGTCAAAAATTGAAGAATGTGTTTGTCATGGTGTGATAACTGAATCAACCTATATGGGTATAAGCACTAAACAGTGATAAACATTTAAGAGTAAACAAACAGCCTACAACATTGTACTGCTGTTTAATATTTAGTGACACTTTTAGAACTAAAGCATAATGTCACCTGAAGCGGATTCATCTTATTTTTAGGGCACTAAATGAAATTCGTTTGTTATGTTTTGATGCTTAGTACATTTCTCACTTTCATTGTAAGCTTTGACAAAATCATCATTTTCAAAAGTAGCTCAATGATATCAAGAGCTGGCAAAGACAACCACAACCATGTAAATGCTGTCATTTTCAACTTTGTGAATGCCCCCCCCCCCCCCACCCCCCACCCCCCACCTCCTTAATGCGGTCTCTGACCTGCAAGGTGGCTTATGACTTCTTCATTTTCTTGCAGTTTTTTTGTTCTTCCCCTGTCATGCCCTGTTTAGCACTCCCACAACAAGCAGCTTCTTTTTCTGTTTTTTTTTTTGTTCACAGACCTATTTTCTCAAAACATCTTGCACCACGTAACCCATCCTTGGAGACCCAGGGGCAGCTAGGC